>NW_006399786.1:15200111-15204080 GCF_000299155.1 Elephantulus edwardii | reverse complement strand
TCCCATAAAAAAAGACTTGAAGCTTTTCTTTGTTTCTTCTTTTATAATTTTTATGATTCTTGTGTGTGTGTGTCTGCGTGTGTGTGTGTAACATCGAATCACATCTGACTGCCACAGGAGGAGATTGTCCCTCCTCCAGTGGAGCATCTAGTGGATTGGAACTGCGTGCCTTCGGGATTGCAACCCAGCTTCTTGCCACGGGCCACCAGAGCTCTGAAGTTTCTCTATAAATATCGTCATTTATCAAAGTTCATAGAGTTTCCAGAGACATGTTGCCACTCATGCTTCCAAATACGTATACATATACATATACATATACATATACATATACATATACATATATGTGTGTGTGTATAAAATGACCTTGTATTGAACAATTGAGTCTCTCTGAATGTTCAGAAAAATATTATTATTAAATAAAAAATAAATAGTACCTTAAACTCTGTTGGCCTAGTACATGAAAAGTTGCACTTTTAATCTACAGGTGATATCTCTTCTGCTGTTTGAATCCACCATTAGCCCTGAGAGGGGAAAAAAATGGGGCACCTTCTCCCTTGTGATGTCTCTAAAAAGCTACTGAAAGTTTAACAATGAAGTTAAGTTTATTTCAGTACTTTTAGAAGTTTGAGTGAAGAAAGATATATGTGAGTTAAATGTGAATTAAAAATGAGTTAAGTGTTAAGATGAGTGAGTTAAGTGTAAAATGATCATCTTAAAAAGGACATTTAACAGCAAGATATTCTGTTTGAACAATAATAGAGGGAAAAGGAAAGAGAGGAGACATATTAACTACTCTAGAGGTTTCAGAAAGTTGGGATTCAAAATTGGTGAAATAATAAGACTAGAAACTGAATATAACATGTGGAATTTTTTCTCACATTGAGATATTTGATGAGATCAACTTAATTGTGATAAGAAGATAAAAAATTATTTCTTTGAGAAGTTGGGATAAATAATTAAATGTGCCTTTCAAAGAGGAGGTACAAATTTGAATACAGTGTCTTCAAAGATTTTCTTAAAATACTATACAAGTAAAACAAATTAAAAGTAAGCAAAATAGATCAACGAGTACAAATAAGGAAACTCATATTTAAATGACTAAACCCTAATTGTATATAGTTCCTTACATTGCAATAGCTTACTAGAAGAAAACAAAACTTCTTACGAGAAAGCTAATGTCATTCAGTGACTTGAATGGCTTTCAAGTGTTTTCACCTTAATAAGTTGGTGTTTAAAAAATAAAATATAAGAAAAGAGTTAAAAAAGAATTGATATCACATTAGACACCACAACAAACCACAAGGGATCAAATAAATAAAAATTAAAGAATGTAAAAAGGAGAACAGGACAAAATAGGAGTGATAAACAGATGTACAGGAGGTATAATAAATTTATGAGACAAAACTTAAAACAAAAATGCTAAAATATTTTGAAATCATCAAACAGAAAACTAATTAAAAAAAGAGGACATTCTAGATAGCATAGCATATACATGCTAGAAAGAAAAAGATAAATTAGAAATTTAACACAAGAACTAGATTTCTTGAAAGATTACAGAGAACTAGAAAATAAATGAATCAGAAACCCAAAACAAAAAGAAGCAACTAAACCCATTGGAAAGATTGCAAAAAACTATTTGAAGAAAACTTTCCAGGCATAATGAAGAATGAGAGAATTTATATTCAAGAAACTGAGAGAACATCATATTGAATAAACCACAAAAGAAAAGCATCAAGACATATCATAGTCAAATTCGCCAGAACCAAAGAAAATGAGACAATTCTAAAAGTAGCAAGGGAGAAAAAAAGAGTAACCTATAAAGGAGAGCAAATAGATTAATTTCTTAGCAGAAACCATGCAAGCAAAAAAGACAAAGAGCACAACTCAAAGAACACAACTATCAACCAAGAATGTTCTATCCAGCAAAATTGTCCATCAAATTGTCCATCAAATAAAAAGGAGAGATGAGGATATTCTCAGGAAATTTAAAAAAACAAAACAAACCAGAGAGATCCAAGATGGCGGCAGAGGCAGAGACAGTGTGGTGAACTGCGGGAGCAGCGAACCACTTAAAGCAGGGCCGCTATGGCCTTCTACAGACTTCGGCTTATTGATAATTGAACAGTTAAACAGTTGATGACTGGCCCTCAGTGAAGATCGAGGCTCAACAACAGGAATTCAAGGATTCCCAAGGAGGAATGGAAGAGTCTCACGGTTGCCAACCCCCTCCGGCAGAGCCCTGTGCTGTGCCGCCGGCTGCCCGTGTGAGAGGGACTGTGCACAAGGTGGGTGGGGGGCCATGCCCCCAAAGGCCAACAGTGCTGGGGCAGGGGCATGCGCCCCCACCGGCTGCCTGCATGGGAGGTGGAAGATGGGATGCGTGTCCCACCATCTGCAGGTTTGGGTTTCCTTGGACAGGCCAAAGAAGATGATTACCTATAAAATGGATTGCTGAAAGTCACTGTTAAGAGTCTGATGACATTTAACAGTGGCAGCATGCACAAGAGGACTGACATCCTAAATGCACCACATATTTTGTTCTGTTGAATGCTTCTGCCAAAAGATGGTTAGATCTGGGGGGAGTCTGTTCACAATTCTCAGGTTCCCTTTACCATATATAAAGGGGGAGGGCAGTGACACCTACTTCAAAATATAGTATGACCACTTATGGGGGGGTAAAAGTGGTGGTGCTGGAATTGGAGACACTATCCCTGACCACATAGTCCTCGGTCAGGAGAGGGGACCAGACTGGGGTAGGGGCAATTGGAGGGGGAATATATCAGCCAGCTCCTGGGGGTGTTGCTCTGCTCGGGACGGGCTGCCCTTGGCCCCCAGCCTGGGGCGAGCTGTCGCAGCCCTCAGGGTGAGCTCCTCAGTCCCCAGATTGTGCCATCTGACCCCTGGGTGGGGAAGGAAAAAAAAAGAATACCTAGGATATTCAGAGAATGTTATCTAGGCAACCTTCTGCCACCCCCTCCCCCAGTAAACCTGAAAGCAACACCCCAAAACCCCTCTATTTGTAACTCACAAGTTTGTTCTCTCTAGGTTTGCTGCCTTTCCTATAGGTAACCATAACACTGAGTTTTACTCCAGAATTGACCCTGAAACCAGTGCCAGTGACAAAAAGGAAATACAACTGACAGCTAAAGAAGCAAAGGAGGATGGAGCCTCTGGGTTCAACCAGGCATCCCCACTGGGCCCACCTGGGAAAACACTTTGCAGTCCAGAGAGGAGCAAATGACAGGAAAATATCTTCTAACAGAACAAAAGGCAAGCAGCTTTAACTCAAGACCAGACCACCAGTAAGGTGATAAAGCGCCCTCCCTTCCCCCCTTTACATCTTCACCCCTGTTCAGCATGAAGAAGCCAGAGAGTTGGCATCCATTTCCCAAATCAATAAGACAGTTGGTTTAATTACCATTGGAAAATGCTTGTCATTCCTCTGTAGCATCTGGTCCCCACTGGACCCTCATCATTTCCTTCACCTGCTCCCCCCATCGACCAAACTGTGCAGCTCTACAACTGCATCCCTGCCCATCCTCACCCTTCTGCCCCCAACCCTCACCTCCTGTACCCCCAATATGTTTTTACCAATAAAAACAAAACAAACAAAAAATACCACCTGAGAAACACTGAGAGCTGCCCTTCTTATAGGGGTGCCACAGAAAGCAGGATGAACCAAAGTAACTAACAGCAGTACCAAAAAGAACTCAACAAAATGACAGCAATAAAACCTTGCCTCTCAATAATCACACTTAATGTAAATGGCTTAAATGCACCACTGAAGAGAAAATGAGTGGCAAATTGGATTTAAAAAAGCCATCAATATGCTGTCAATAAGAAATACACCTAAAAATGAAGATAAAAAAAAGACTAAAAATAAAAGGGTGGGAAAAATATACTGAGCAAATGACAATGAGAAAGAAACAGAAGTAGCAATATTAATCTCTGATAAAACAGATTTCAATG
>NW_006399786.1:15193349-15195873 GCF_000299155.1 Elephantulus edwardii | reverse complement strand
ACGGGAACAGAATATGATAAGACACTTCAACAAAGAAGACATTCAGATGGTGAACAAACACATGAAGTGTTCAAAATCCCTAGCTCAAAGAGAGATGTAAATCAAAACGAGTATGATATATTATCTCAGCTCAGTAAGAATAGCAAAATTCAACAGAGCAACAACAACAACAAAAAAATCCTGGTGAGGCTGTTGAGAAACTGGAACCCTTATTCACTGTTGGTGGGAGTGTAAAATGGTACAGCCACTATGGAAGGCAATATGGCACTTTCTCAAAAAGTTGGAAATAGAAAAAAAGTTTGACCCAGCAATTCCATTGCTGGGAATATACCCTAAATAAAAAAGAACTGTCACCCAAGTAGATAAATTCACACCCATGTTTATTGCTGCTTTGTTCATGATAGCAAAGAGTTGGAAACAATCCAAGTGCCCATCAACAATGGATAGAGAACCTGTGGTATATTCACACAATGGAATATTATGCAGCACTGAAAAATAAAGAAGTCATGAACTATTATACAAAATGGGTGACCATGGAGGATATTATGCTGAGTAAAATATCTCAGTCACAAAAAGATAAATACTACATAATGTCACTGTTATAAAACAGGACTGGCATGGAGGTTAGAGGGAAACTAAGAAAAGAGGGGATAAATAATATACATGGTATTGAAACAGACAATGGAGGGAACTGTATAAAAGGAATATTTGATTAGGTATTATTGGCATGACAAGAGTCCAGAATAAGAGATGCATAGTAAAGTAGACTGGGGTGAGAAGGCTGTATAACAATGAAATACTTTTTTCCCCCCCAAAGAAAAACGTAACCTGAGTGACGGGAAGCAGACATGGAGGAAATGTGCAACAATGAGTGAATGGAAATCCAAGTTCTCTATAAACTCTCATTAAAATTTCAATAAATTAAAAAAATGTAGAAGCTCAAGATAAATATTTCTAATAGGAAAATTTTTTAATTATGAATTTATCCTTTTGTTTTATTTTTCAGACAGTGAATACCTCTACACAATATTCTTATGTACTTTTGTTTTCATATTAAATTCTATATAATGTTATTTCATCAAGGGTACAAACGTATAACGCCAAAAACTCTAAAAACCCCAAAGAGATATAATCAAGCATCATTCTGTCAACAAATTAAAGCAAACAAATAAACAGACAAACAAACAAACCCAAATGGTGATAAAAGTCACCATGTGGAATGGTGAGTTTTTGTTAGAGTGAACATGTGGAAGATTTAATTGGGGGCTAAAAAGTTACTGAAAAAACTGCTTGTTTAAGTTGTGAAAATCCTGAAAGGTCAAGTTTGTTTGGTTTTTGTATGTTTTATTTTATCTTGTAGCTTATCACTGTTTGGTGATGCAACACAAATAATTTTTCTTTAACAGCACCCAAGGAAAAAAAAAACCTGGCTGTCACAGAGGATTTACAGATAATAGGTTATATGTGGGACATAACTTGGGAAAAGTTATTTTTTATAAGAATAGAACTCATAGTACACAGTTACTACTGCTACAGGATATTGCCATTGTTATTATCATGACCATGCCTTCAAGAGTGAAATCCCTGGTTTGCATTCTTCTTTTTATATCATTTTTATAGATTCAAAATTATTGGTAAAAATACATGATTAATAAATTCAAAATCAGGCCTCCTTGATATGTTCTAATGTTAGATAAGGAAATATCTAATTGTTCCTTCTTTTAGGATAGAAGAGAGGATGAGATATATATATATATATATATATATATATATAGTTGCTGATTGCCTTTGTGTCGAACACGACTCATAGAGACCCTATAAACAAAAGGCCTGAAGCATCTATACAGCTATCAACATTTATCAAAGTTCATAGAGTTTCCGGATACATGGTGTTTAGGAAGTGGATGCCAGCTACTTGAATCTATAAAACACAGAAGTAAGTGTCATTTAAGATTGGGCTAAAATTTTGTAATTAATACGGTTTTCCTAATTAGATAAGAATAAAACTATTATTTTTTTACACTTGAAGCTTATTTAGTTCAGTTCAAACAATGTCTAATGAAAATCAGAACAGAAACAAATTTGTAAAATGAGGCTGTGCTGGAATGATAGATTGTGAAAAACAAGCAAGCAAGCAAGCAAGCAAGCAAACAAACAAAAAGCTTTAAAAAATTAAGTTAAAGCCCTAGAATTCTAAGAACAATTATCCTGAACCAATTTCTTTATCTTTAATACATTGAAGTCAGTAATGTTCTGTCTAGTTGCTGTACTGAAGTAACTTTGTGTTGCTATAATGATGAACAACTGTGATATAGGTGTTTCAGACATTATAATGGCTACCCATTGTGGGCAGTGGTTGGTGGAGCTCCCAGATTGATTCAGGTTTGGAAACAGGAGTGGCATTCACTTCCTAAATTACATGTCTCTGAAAACTCTATGAACTTGGAGAAATGGCAATAGCTATAGAAAAGTTTAGGCCGTGTGTGTGTGTGTGTGTTGTGTATATATATATATGTATATATGT
>NW_006399786.1:15171133-15192844 GCF_000299155.1 Elephantulus edwardii | reverse complement strand
TATCAATCATATATAAAATATATATGGAGACAGAGAAAGAGACACAGAGAGAGATACATTGTGCCATCTGGTCATTTTCACTTTTTATCCATCCATCCATCAGATTTTTGAGGCTGTGTCTTAGTGGTAAGAAATTGTGCTGCTAATACAAATGTACATGGTTGGAACCCACCAGTTGCTCCATGGGAGAAAGATGGGAAATTTCTTTCTGTGTGATTAACTGCCTCCAGAAACTTGCTGGAGGGTCAGTTATGGGTCTGTTATGACTCAAAAGCACAGCAAGAACAAATAGTAAGGAGAGACTGCTCATCTTCTTCCTGTGGAGTCACTTGTGGGTTTGAACTACGGGAAATGTTTAGCCTTTGGCTTCACAGTGCAACTCACTGTGAATAGCCACCAGAGTTGTTGCTATTATTGTTATATACAGTGGAGTCGAAACTGACCCACTGTTGAGTGGGTTTTCTAAGCAGGTTTTCTAAGGCAGGAAATCACATGGGTAGAAATTTCTCATCTTTATTTCACAAAGAAGCTAATAGATTTAATCCATGTACTTTTGGGTTGGCAGCACAATTTATTATCAAGAGGACACCAGAGTTATATAATATAGAATATTAGACTCTAAACATCCATTGAGAAATAGATTTGACAGCATTGTTATCATAATCCTTTTTTAATATATGAATTGATTCCAACTTATTTCAGTCACATGGTCTAGTGGCAAGAAGCTGTCTTACAATCCCAAAAGCATGTGGTTTGGGTCCATCAGCTGCTTTTGTGGGAGAAAGATGCAAAATCTCCTCTTAAAATCTACTGAAGGGTTAGCTATGGGTTGGTTCAGACTCAATGGTACACAGTAATAACATCTCTCACAGTAGTGTTTTCAATTGTTTGGCCTTTTACAAACATCACCAGAACTATTTTTAAGGAAGGCCTCTAGGTCTCCGATGCACTTTGAGTTAGGTTTTGTGTATAGTGTGAGATGTTGGTCCTGTTTCAGGTATATGCCCACTGTTGCCAGCATCATTTGTTAAGGAATCTGCTGTTTTCCCATTTAATAGGTTTTGTTACTTTGTCAAATATCAATTGGCTGTAGGTTGATGGATTGATTTCTGGATTCCCAATTCTAGTCTATGGATCTATGCCTGGGTTGTTGTACCCAGACCATGCTGTTTTAATTAATATGGGTGCTAGTAGGTTTTGAGATCAAAGACTGAGATACTTTCTACTTTACTTTTGTTTTTCAGAAGAACTTTGTTTCTTCTAGGTCTTTTGCTTTTCCACATGAAATTAGAAACTGACATTTTATTTCCTTGAAAAATATCTGCATTGAGATTGTATTGAACTTGTACATTGCTTTTTGTAGTATTGCCATTTTCACAGTGTTCACTCATCTTACCCATGAACAGGGACTGCTTTTCTATTTAGTTGTGCCTCTTAATTGTTTCTTGTGGTAGTGTTTTGTAGTCTTCCATATAAAGGCCTTTTGTGTCTCTAGTTAGGTTTATTCCTAAGCATTTAATCTTGGGGCTAGGTAATGTAAATGGTATATTTTTTTCTAGTTTCCTTTTCCATATTTTCTTTGTTGATATAGAGAAACCCAACTGATCTTTTATGAGTATAGATGCAAAAATCTTTAACAAGATTCTGCCCAATAGTGTTTAACAATATATATTAAAAAAATCAATCACGACCAAGTGTGAGTCATAATGGGAATGCAGGGATAGTTTGACATAAGAAAAATAATTATTGTGATTGTGATTCTTCAAGTTAATAATGTAATGAACAAGAACCACATGGCCCTATCAATTGATGCAGAAAAGGCTTTGACAAAATATAGCACCCTTTTCTGATTAAAATACTCTGTAAAACAGAATAGAGGGGAATCTCTTCAAATAGTGAAAAATACATATGCAAAATCAAGAACCAACATCATTCTAAACAGAGAAACTAAGGACATTCCTGTTTTGAACAGAAACCATGCAAGGCTGCTCACTATCAACACTCCTATTTAAAAATGTCCTGACGGCATCCAAATTGGCAAAAAGGTGGTGAAACTGTCACTATATACAGATGACATGATAATGAACACAAAAACCTGCTAAAATTCAATAAGACAAAATCCTGTTAAATCTAGTAGACCAGTTAGTTACCTTCTTTTTTATTAATTATTATTATTATTTTCATTATCTTTTTTGACAATTAACTGGATAAAATAGCTAGGTGCCATGGAAAAACAAAAAAACAAAACAACCCATGCAACACACCAAAACAAACAAATGAAATGTTTAAACAATAATACATGAAAAATTAATTTAATAGTTTATAGTATATTATGCTGACTCTATATATGACTACTATCCTTATAATTTTTAGAAATTATTCATCTTTTGCCTAGTTTACTTAGAGTTTAAAATCACTATGTGTTGACTGTAATCAAAGCACTAATTAACATCTATCAGAATGTTATTTTTTAATTAGGCTCTTGAAATGCTTTACCATGTGAATATATTTCCTAACATTAATCAAATATCACATTTCTGGGAAATATCTATTTAATTATAACATATTTTGCTTTTAATATGTTTTAAACTTATTTATATTTTATTTTATCTGAGTTTGTAATATCTTTGAAATTCTTTTATGGTTTAAATTGTCATTTTTAGTATAACAAATTTTATTTTAAATGAGTAAAAACTCTAAAATAAGAAACTATTTTAGTTCACTTGTGGTCTATTAAATAGGTGGCTAGCCTTCTCCATCTGTTCTTTTAATCTAATCTGATATATGAATTTACATTCATGTTTTTCTCACTGATTTTTTTAACGATGAGCCATTCAAGTAATTTCTCTCCTTCTTGAAAGATCATCCTCCGCAATTTCACCAGCATTTGTTGTTTGCTGAACCCTTATTCACTGTTGGTGGGAGTGTAAAATAGTGCAACCAACATGGAAGGCAGTTTGGCACTTTCTCAAAAAGATGCAAATAGAAATATCATATGACCCAGCAATTCCACAATGGGGAATATACCCTAAACAAACCAGAGACACCATCCAAACACATATATGCACACGTGTTTATTGCTGCTTTGTTTACAAAAGCAAAGAGTTAAAACAACCCAAGTACCCATTAACAAAGAAAGGAACAGATAGAGAAGCTCTGAAATATTCACAAAATGAAATACTATGTTTTATTGAAAAACAAGGAACTCATGAAATATTATACAAAGTGAGTGACCCTGGAGGACATTATGCTGAGTGAAATATCTCAGTCACAAAAGGACAAATACTTCATAGCGTCATTGTTGTAAAGCTGCGGGTTGGGGGGAAACTAAGAGGAAATAAATAGTGTATACTGCATTGAAACACATGAGGGAGAGAACTGTCTAGGATCAATATATGATTAGGTAGTATTATCATGACAAAAGTCCAGAATGAAAGCTGCTTAGTGGAGTGGACTGGGGGGAGGGCAGAAGATTGTATGACAGTGAAAGAATTTTTTTTTTTAATTTTACATTTTGAAGAGAGAAGCCAACTGAGAGGGAGGGGTTGACAGGGAGGAAAGTGTGCAACAATAAATGACTGGAAATCCAAAGTCTCTGCAAATGTTCATTAAAATAAAAAAAGAGAAAACAAACAAACAAAAGATCATTCTCTCCTCACTTCTCTGTTCTCTGTTTTCTGTCCCTTGTTTCAATCTTCCACTCCTTTCTTGCACTTTAATGCTTTAGGTATAATCTGGCTCTTGGCTGACAAATGTCCTTTCTTCTTGCTCTCCACAAGCCCAGAATGCTTCTTTAAATAGTGTTTATATCTTCGTCCCTCAAAGAAATCATTGTATCCTTAAGCGTTTTATGTTCCCTGCATTCAACTTCATTTGCTATTTTATAAGGAATTCACCTCATAGGCATAGAATGAGATTATTTAATTCACTTGCTCTCCAAAGGCATTTATTCAATTTTTGTCTATATTTGTACTATAAGTACATAACTCTGTTTCTGTGCATTTCATTTCATCTATCTCTCTGCACCTTGTGGGACAACTTCACACCCTATTAATTGGTCATTTTGTCCTTACACAAGATTTCCCTATCCATTTCAAATATTACCAAAATTCTGAATAACTTTTCTATATTTATGTATACTTCCAATGTTCTAAACATTCAATTTCTTGACTTCCTCAGGAATGCAATTTCACTTTGCCTCACCACTTGCTGTTGTTGTGTATTTTCTAATGGAAATTGACTGATAGCTGACTCCCCAGCAGTATTTCAGAAGGATTTAATCACACAAAAGAAGATAGTCTGTCTTCCTCCCGAAGTCGCTGGTGGATTCACATTATCTGCTTTTGAATTAGCAGTGTAACTTCTTAGTTTTAGGTCACCAGAGTTTCTAGGTTTCCTACAGTCACATTTTGCAACTTGTCAGAAGAATCATTTCTTCTTATTCAATTACTTATTCAAATACTTATTCCAACATACTGATTGAAGTATTCTAGTTACACTTCCATGGTTTTGTTCTTTCTCTTTACTTAAACGCCTCCTGTCCTCCCATTTTCTTTTATGCATTTTTAGGTTTTATGACATTAATATAATTTTCCTTCATTATGCAAAAAATATCCTCAACATAAATGGGCAATATCATAGCACTGATGTACATAGATATGGGTATATGCACGAGTATACGCAAGTGGACTTTTATTATTAATGAAAATCACACATGGTTTCAGTGTTTTATGACAAAAAGCTGCACAGCAATCCTGAAGCCACTCAGTTCAAATCCACCTGATACTCCACAGGAAAAAGGAAGCACACTCTCCTTCCATGTGATTAATTACCTCTGAAAACCCAGTGGATGGTTAACTATGAATGAGCTCCTACTCAACAGTACATAACAACAACATTCAGGCAATAATTATTGTCTGCAAATGAGTTGTGAAGACTCCTCCAAAATATCACCTTTTTTTAGTTGGATTAATTCCTCTTTTTCACCAAAGAATTAAAAAACATATTTTTCTATTCTTAGGTCTGCAAATCTCAATTTCAGACTATTAGAACTAAAAAATACAGATATGATATTAAATTGAAATTTTCATCAGCTTATCTTAAAATTGGCTGCTACTGCATTTAATATGCACATTCTATGCAAATAATCTTCCAATATTGAATATTTTGTTTTGACTATCATTCACAAAAATTTCCCAAGGCTAACAGACTTTGGATTATCTTATTTTCTTTTTAGTTTTTTTTTTTCTTTTCTGATGTGTTCCAGCCTTATTTATTTTGCCATAAATATTTATTTTGATCAGATAATTTTTTTATTCTCAAAATCAAACAAAACCAAGAAGATCGAAACAAAAGCTTTTATGGATAGGCCCTGTCTTAAAAGTAACCAACTGTAGCTGTTTGAGCAGAACTATTTTCATTTCCTTGTTTTTAATTATATGACCCTAATATGGCCTTTATTTATGTTTTTATTCCAATTCTTCTTCTACTGTTAAAGTCATCTACAGCTTGGTAACTCTGATAAGTAAAATCTAACCTTAATTTTATTTCACTTTCCATGGTCTTTCAGTTCAATTCCCCAACCACTCCATTCTAGGAATTGTCCTCTCCTGAGTTTTATGTTCTACATCAACAAAGATGATGTTTAATCAATGTAAAAAAAAAAAGCAAATGAATATAAAGAATATGTCTAAATAAAAATACTTGCTAAATGCACTATGCCAGTTAAAATTTAGGAGGATACCAAAATCACTGCCATCAAGGTGATTCTGATACATAGTGACTTTCTACTGAAATCTCAGGACTAGAAATCACAAATAGAATAAACTGTCTCATCTCTCTTTAAAACAGTAGCTGGTAGTTTTGACTCGCTGACTCAGTAGCTCAGGGCTCCTATTAAGGGGAAGATGTTGTTAGATTTCCTGAAGTCAACTTTGATCCATAGAGAATCTATGACTACCAAATATGTACCCTGTCCTGTCCTTCTTGTCCCATCTTGATCAGTTTTGATGGATTAGAGTCCATTGTGACATTTATTCTGTCCATTCATCTTGTTAGGGATATAATACAAATATTATATGAAGTCAAAAGGAACACATGTACATTCAAATTCAAATCCACACATCCATAGGCACGATTCAGGAGTTGAGAAGTAGAATTACATCATCCTTGCTACATAAAATACTAAATGATTACAAACTGTTACATAAATAAAAAAAGCTGTGTATACAATCATGTGTACAACTCATAAAAATATTGTTCAGGAATAACATAATAAAATGTTAATAGATACCTAAAATTAGCCAAATCAATTTTCTTAGTAATTGTGAAGTCATTTTTGTAGTAATTTTAATTAAAGAAAAAACCCCAAACCTGTAAGTCGTGTAGTTGTAATATTACAGTATGAATGCCTTCATACTTGGGTTTTTATATAGAATATAGATATCAGAGTTTTGTGAAATATGAATTAAGTTATATGAAATGATAACATAAATATGTATCAATATAACAAAATAATGTTTTTAATTGAAATAAAATATTTTCATCAAGTCTATTCTAAATAATGTTGATCCTACATTGTGTCATTGACATTCTAAATTTGAACAGTACTAGGTTATGCCATTTTTTCTCCCACAGAGTGATTTCTGGGTTCATAGACACGAGCTGTTAATAATTTGATTAGCAGAACAACATTTAATTAACTCTACTTAGCACTTTTATTAATGGTTCAAATATGATAAATTTATTATAGAAGGAAGTGAGATTTAAATATAGTTTTTCCATTTTTGTATGCCTTTCTGGCATGTCTGTGTTGTTATTAAGGTCTATTTTATAACTTGAGTTCTTATGCTCTAGTAGTAACACGTACTGCCAAACCAAAGACAAGCAGTTTGAATCCACCCTTTGCTTTGAGGAAAAATGATACACATTCTTATCTTATGTGGTTTATGTTGTTATTGTTAGATGGCGTCAAATCAAGGACAACTCATAGTGACCCTATGGAAAAGAGATCAGAACACTATCCTCTTCCGTGCGATCCTCATATTCTCTGACACATTTGAGCCCATTGTTTCAGGTACTGTGCCAATTGACCTGGTTGAGATCTTCTCTTTCAGTATCACCTTAACTTCCCCAGGAATGATGGATGTCCTTCTCCAATGAATAGACTTTTCTCGCAACATGCCCAAAGTTGGAAGCTCAAAATTGAACAGTAAAGACATCTGAACAGCTAATTAAATCTTTTCAATTTGAAATTAAATATGAGATAATTTAGGTAAGTAAGCCTATATACCACCCATAAAAGTCACAAGGTAAATTGTAAATAAAATTTTCAAGACCAAATTAAGAAAAGGGAAGAAATCATGATATTAAGGATTTGAACAGAAGATTCCAAAGGACAGCAAGGGAAGACAGAGTAAAGTATTACAATGAAATGTGCAAGGATCTGGAGTCAGAAAATCAAATGGGCTTAATTTACTCAGCATTTCTTAAGCTGAAGGAATTAAAGAATAAATTCAAGATTCAAGTTGCAATACTTAAGGATGCTTTGGGCAGAATTTTAAATGATCCAGGAAGCATTAAAAGAAGATGGAAAGAATGACAACGGGGCGGGGGGCAGGGGGGGGTGGGAGGGGAGAAGATGCAAAGAGTATACAGAATCATTGTATCAAAAGGAATTTGCACACACTGAAGAATTTCATGAAACAATGTATGAGTAAGAGCCTGTGGTGATGAAGGAAGAAGTTCAAGTTGCTCTGAAAGAATTGGCAAAACACAAGACCCCAGGAATTGATGGCATATCGATTGACATATTTCAACAAACAGATGCTGCCCTGATTGGGCTCACCAAGTTATGCCAAGAAATCTGGAGAACAACGACCTAGTCAACTGACTGGAAGAGATCTATGTTAGCTTCCATTCCAAAGAAAGGCGATCCGACAGAGTGTGGAAACTATCAAACAGTATCAATGATATCATATCCAAGCACGATTCTGTTAAAGATTACCCAAAAAAGACTGAAACAGCGTATCAGCAAAGAACTGCCTGAAGTGCAGGCTGTGTTTAGAAGAGGCCATGGTACTAGGGATATTATAGCTAATGTCAGATAGATCTTGGCTGAAAGCGGAGAGTACCAGAGGAATGTCCATCTATGTTTCATTGACTATATGCAAAGACATTTGCTTGTGTAGATCACAACAAATTGTGACTGTCTCTGAGAATGGGAATCCCAGAACACTTGATTGTGCTTATATGAAACCTGTACTTGGACCAGAAGGCAGTCATCAGAACAGGGGAAGTAAACATTGCACGGTTCAAAATTGGGAAGGGTATGTGGAAAGGATATTTTCTGTATATTTTCAGTGTATATGTGGAACTGATTATCTGGGAGGCTGGGCTCTATAAGGAGAACAGGATTGGAGGTAGACTTATCAACAATGTATGTTATGCAGCTGACACAACGTTGCTTGCTGAAATGGAGGAGGACCTGAAGTGCTTACTGTAGAGGGTCAAAAACTGTAGATTTCGACATGAATTGAATCTCAGCATCAAGAATATAAAGATTCTCACCACTGGGCCAATTAGCAGCATCTTGGTAGATGGGAAAGATATTGAGATTGTTAACAGCTTCAGTTTGCTTGGTTCTAAAATCCACACTCTTGGTACCAGCATCCAGAAAACTAAAAGATTAATTGCATTGGGAGTCTGTTGTCAGAGACCTCTCTAAAGTATTGAAGAGCAACGATGTCAGTCTGGAGACTGATACAAGGTCATCATCTTTGAAATTACTTGTTAGGCATCAGAAAGCTGGACAATAACTAGGGATGATAGAAGGAGAATTGATGCCTTTGAGCTATGGTGCTAGAGAAGAGTGTTGAATATATCATGTACTGCTAGGAGAACAAGCAAGTTCATCCTTGTGATGGTGAAGTCAGGCTGCTCCTTGGAAGCAAGGATTCTGAAGACCTGTCTGACATACTTCAGACATGTTGCAAGGTGAGATCAGTTATTGGAGAGGGATGCCATGATCTGGAGGGTGGATCGACAGCACAAGAGATGAAGACCTTCGATGAGGTAGATTGATTTAGTGACTGGGGTAAGGGGGATAGGTATATTGGAGACAATAAGATTGGCAAGAAATAGAACAGAGTTTAGGCTTGTTGTACATAGGGTCTCTATGAGTCCCAGGCAACTCAATGGTTCATAAATATAATGACTACAAGAAGTATTTTTGTTGTTATTGAAAACGTGCTTTTCACAATAGAAATATGGTATTAAAATAACTCATATTAATAATTTCTTTCTCTTTACCAGTATTATCCCAAGAATATTGTTGTTGTTGTGGTAGTGGTGGTGGTGGTTGTGAGACTTTGAGTCACTTGTGACTCATAGTGACCCTATGTACAATATTCTTGAAACTTGCTGTATCCTGTTCCAACCTTACTTTTGCTGACACACCTACCCTTATTACCCTACTCACTGAATCAATCCAGGTCATTGAGTGTCTTCCTCTCCTGCGCTCTCTCCTCATCAAAGAATGATGTTCCCCTCCAAGAACTAATCCCTCCTTGCAACATGCCCAAAGTATTTCAGAATGAACCTATTTGTTCTTCTAGCAGTCCATGGTATATTCAGTACTCTTCTCCAGCAACACAGCTCAAAGATATCAATTATCTATCATCCCTAGTCATTGTCCAGCTTTCTGATGCATAGCAAGTAATTGTTAAGACTATGGCCTGAATCAGACATGCCTTAGTCTCCAAATTGATGTCATTGTTCTTTATTACTCTGGAGTGGTCCTTGACAGCAGACTTTCTTAATGTAATTTGTCTTTTGATTTCCTGACTACTGGTACAAAGAGTATTGATTGTGGAGCTAAATTAACTGAAGTTGCTAATAATCTCAATTTCTTACCATTCATCTTAATGGTGCCCATTGGCCCATTATTGACAATCTTTGTTTTCTTGATGTTATGCTTCAATCCATGTTCTGTGGGACCCTCTTAAACCTTCTGCAGCAAGGGCTTCAGGCCCTCCTCAGTTTCAGCAAGCAGGGTTGTGTTATCTTAATAACACAGGTTACTGATGAGTCATCCTTCTTCCTGATGCCACATTCCTCCTCATAGAGCCTAACCTCCCTGATGATCTCTTATGCATATCAATTGAAAAGGTTTGGAGATAGAACACCTCTGTGGCATACAACCTTCCTGATTTTTAACAATTCAGTGTTTCCTTTCTCTGTTCTGATTACTGCCTCCTGGTCCAAGTTTAGTTTCCGCATAAACATAACAAAATGATCTGGAAATCCCATTCTTCTCAGAGTTAACCATTTTATTGTGATCCAAACAGTCAAATGCCTTTTCACTGTCAATGAAACACAGATAGACATTCCTCTGCTACTCTGCTTTCAGCTAAGATCCATCTAACATTAATTATAACATTCCTAGTATCATAGCCTCTTCTAAATCCAGCCTTTGCATCTAGAAGTTCTCTGTTGATGTGCTGTTCTAGTCATTCTTGGATATATATAGAGATAGAGGTAGAGATAGAGATAGAGATAGAGATAGAGATGATAGAGATAGAGATAGAGAGAGATAGAGATGAGATAGAGATAGAGAGAGAGAGAGAGAGAGACAGACAGACAGAGAGATTTTAGCAAAATTTTCCTTGCATGTTATATTAATGATATTGTTAGATAATTACCGCACTCTTTCAGGTTACCTTTCTTTGGAATGGAAACAACTATTGATCTCTTCCTTTCAGTTGGCCAGGTGTTTGTCCCCCCGATTTCTTGGCACAACTTAGTGAGTACATCTAGGGCAGTGTGTGTTGAAATTTGTCAATTCCTGAGACCTTTCTCTTTTAGAGCAGCTTTAACTTCTTCCTTCACCACCACAGGCTCTTGCTCATACATCGTCTCAGGAAATTCTTCTGTGTTAGTGTGGAGGTGGAAGATTTTCACCTTATTGTATGTATTATTTAATTTACTCTTTAAATTCCTCCTTCTCTTTCTGTTTCTCTTTCTCATTTTCCCCACTCTCTTTCTTCTTCCTACTTCAAATGTAAGGAAAATTATTTGTAGTTTACTTAGGTTTGTGTAACTTCTAAGTAATAACAGAACTGTAAACAGAATTATTCTCCAGAGCATATATTTAGTAGTGTATATTTATAAATACGTCTTACACAATTCTTTTTTTTGTCTTACACAATTCTTATGTAACTTAGCACACTATATTTCCTAATCAGAATAATATAGAAATAGGAAAAATTCTACTGTATAAACTATATTTCATTTTAAAAGCCAAGTTTTAGTTCAATTACAGAAATCTTTTTTTTTTTTTTGCTTTTACAACTTTTTTAGAAAAACAAGTCCAGGCCCCAGTGCGCCCCTGCCCTCCCCCCTAATTACAGAAATCTTAATTTCCTTACATTGACATGTTAAAATTCCATGAAGTGGGTAGCGTTAAAAAACAGAAATTAAGAAAAAAACATATTTTTGCTTAAGAAACGAAAACAGTCTCACATTTCTGACAGTTGAGAGTCCAAATTCAACAGCACATCAACAGATTCTGTGTCAGCTCACGGAAGAGGTACTTTGCTGTGCCTTTTAATTTTACAGACTTGGGTTTTTCCTTGTCATTACTGAGTTTGTCCATGGTTCTCCATATGTTGTCATTCCCGATATATCACGCCTTTTCTCATTTCTCTCAAGAAACTACACCAAGATATTAGTACTAGGGACAGCCATACTCCTTTATGATTTACCTAACTGTACCTTTAAAGTGAGCCTTTATTTCTTAAACAAGAACACATTTACAAGTACAAAGACGAAAGATTCAAAATATCTTCTTTAAGTCACACAATCAGTTCATTACAACAAAGCTAGATATATTTTTTCTTTAATTAAAATTATGTTAGACACAAACAACTGTTTATTTCTTTAACTATGTAATCTGTACAAAAAAAAAAAGAGAGAGCTCCGGTTGCCTAGTTGCAAGAATCTGTGCTGTAATCTCAGAGGGTTGTGGTTCCACGCAAAAAGGGCGGGCAATCTCCTGCCATGTAGTTACTGCCTCAGAAAACCCACTGAAGTGTCAGCTGTGGGTCTGTTCTGACTTAATGGTACAAAACAACAACGATGTACTTACATGCATGCATTACAGAAGAACATGAGAAAAGGTATATGAGAATAGAGATAATATTGAGGAAAAATATTACAAACAATTGAAGTTTATAGATGAGTAACTTAGTTTATTTTTCATTTTTCCTTATCCATTACATAGTTGAGGTTTATAGTTAAGTTAAGCTGAAAGATTGACTGTTTGAATCCAACCAGAGATGCCTTAGAAGACAGGCCTGGTTGTCTTTCTCTAAAAGGTAATTAATAATCTTGGAAACCCTATTGAGTGATTCTACTCTGCACACAGTGTCACTCTGATTCAGTCACAGCTAATAGTAATATTATTCACACATATGCACACTTAGAGATAAAGTTCATATTTATTGGGATAACTGTGTAAAAGTCTAATACCTACTCAAACAATTTTTTTAATTTGTAGTTCACTTTACATGTAACTTCATGAACTAAAAACCCAGTGTTCTCAAGCATATTCTGATTCATTGTGACTCCACAGGACAGAGTAGAATTGTCTCCAAATGATTTCTAAGACTGTCAATCTATTAAAAAAATCTATACAAAAGCATACTGCTTCATCTTCAAGTCACGGTAAAGTAGCTGATGGATTTAACTGCCTCAGATGGCCAACTGACTGAAAGTGATCTATATGATTATCCAAAACCAACTGAAAGAGCACATCAGAACAGAACTGCCAGAGAAATCCAGGCTGGGTTTAGAAGGAGCCATGGTACTAGAGATATTATAGCTAATGTTAGATGGATCTTAGCTGAAAGCAGGGAATACCAGAAGAATGTCTATCTGTGTTTCATTGATAATGCAAAGGTGTTTGACTGTGTGGATCATAACAAACTTTGACTAACTCTAAGAAGAATGGGAATCCCAGAACACTTGCTCATGCTAATGCAAAACCTATACTTGGACCAAGAGGCAGTCATCAGAACAGAGCAAGAAAACACTGTATGGTTCAAAATTGGGAAGGGTGTACACCATGATTATACCCTATCTCCATACCTTTTCAACCTGTATGCAGAGCAGATTATCTGGGAGGCTGCTCTCTATGAGAGAAATGTGGGGTCAGGATTGGTGGATGATCTAGTAACAATTTGTGTTATACATAAGATACAACCCTGCTTGCTGAAACTGAGGAGGACCTGAAGCACTTGCTCCAGAGTGTCAAGGACTGTAGCCTTCAATATGGATTGAAGCTCAATATCAAGAAGATAAAGATTCTCACCACTTGACCAATTGGCAGCATCAGGATGGATGGTGAAGAGATTGAGATTGTTCACAACTTTAGTTTGCTTGGCTCCACAGTCAACACTCTTGGCACCAGCAGCCAGGAAATTAAAAGACGTATTGTCATGGGAAAGTCTGCCATTAGGGACCTCTCCAGAGTACTGAAGAGCACTGGTATCACTCTGGAGACTAAGGTGTGTCTGATACAGGCCTTTGCAGTCACTTGTTATGTGTCAGAGAGTTTGACGATGGCTAGGAAGAACAGAAGGAGAATTGATGCATTTGAGCTGTGGTGCTGGAGAAGAGTATTCAGTGTACCATGCACTGCTAAGAAAACAAACAGATTCATCCTGGAGAGAGTTAAACCAGCTTGTTCCCTGGAGGCAAGGATTCTAAGGCTTCATCTGATATACTTTGGACATCTTTTAAGGCGGGACCAGTCTTTGGAGAGGGACATCATGCTTGGGAGAGTGGAGGGACAGCTCAGGAGGGGAAGACCCTCTATGAGATGGATTGATTTAGTGACTGGGATAATTGGGATGGGTGTGTTGGAGGCAGTGTGATTGGCACAGGATAGAGCAGGGTTTAGGGCTGTTGTCCATAGGTTTGTTATGAGTCATAAGTGACTCGATGGCACATAACAACAACAAGATGGATTGATACAGCAACTGAGGCAATCAGGGTAGGTGTGTCTGAGTCAGTGATTCTGTCTCAGAGTAGGGCAGACTGCAGAACTGTTGCACATAGGATTGCTATAAGTCACAGGTGACTCAACAACACATAACAACAGCAACAATGTTTAACCCACTCCACCACCAATGATTCATAAAATTCTTCAAGTATATTGTCAAAACATATACAAGGGGGAGTGCACTGCTTTCCAAATTTCCTCAGTGGGACCCCGAACTACTAAGGAGCAAGGAACATGCTAAGCTGTGTAAGTAGCAGAGCTAGAACAGTAAATTGTCTCCGAGGAATGATTTTAGTGATTGCTTATTTCACGTGCCAACATACAGAAAATGACAGAGCTTGATTGCAATGACCAAGGAAAATAAATAGGCCTGATTGACTAAAAAAAAAATGCTAAGTGAATAATACTTGGTTTTGGGGTTTTTTTTAATATAAAATTAATCAAGTCGGAGCTGTGTCTTATCTCAAGTATAGAATGACAAGATTTTATGAGGCCAGACCTGTAAAGATTGACATGATTACTAGAAATCAATGTCAAAAGAATTACTGAGCCAATTAATAAGTATTCAAATATTTTAGCTATCACAAAGGAGCCAAGGAAGAAATGACGTTGGAAATATCCTCTACTACACTAACATTCTGTAATGATCAAGTTTCAATTTTGCCACATTTTTTAGAAAGCCTTCTGGTTTAGTTGTCATTATTAATTTAGTTTCCTAAAAACATTTTTCAATAATCTGGATGGAGAAAGAGAACAGTATATGATTTAAAATCAAGAAATGTGTGTGTCAGGGTTATATCCTTTCTCCATTCCTACTCAAGCTGTATTTTGAGCAAATAATTTGAGAAGCTTGACTGTTCCGAAGAAAGTGTCATCAAGATCATAGGAAGACTCACCAAGAACCTGTCATACAAATGACACAACCTTGCTGCTAAAAGAGAAGAAAATTGAAATGCTTACTATAGAAGATCAAAGATTATACTTTCAATATGGATTACATCTTAACATCAAGAAGACAAAATTCTAGTTGAATAATAGGCAACATCACGATGTTGTTGTTATGTGCCGTCAAGTCACCTGCAACTCATAGTTATTCTATGTACAATAATTCTGAACCCTGTCCTCTCCTAAGCCAATCTCTCTGTCTCTGATAGATGAACCTCCATTACTCCAGTCACTATGTCCATCCATCTCATTTACATTCTTCCTCTTCTGCATTGTCCCTCCACCCATTCAAGTGTGTTGTTTTTCTCCAAGGATTCGTCCTTCCTGGCAACATGCCCTAAGTTGGTGAGATAGAGCTTCAAAATTCTTGCCACCAGAGAGAAACTGGGTTTCACCTGCTCAAGAACAGACTTGTTTGTTCCCTTGGCAGTCCATGGTATATATGTTCTGTACTCTTCTCCAACACCACAACTAAAAGACATCAGTTCTTCTGTTATCCTTCCTTATTCATTGTCCAGTTTGCTGATACATAGCAAGTAACTGCAAAGACCATGGCCTGGATCAGGTGCCCCTTAGTCCCTAGACTGATATCTTTGTTCTTCCATTATGATGAAGAAAAAAAATGAAATTGGCAATATTTTTCTGTTACTTGGATCTGCCATACCTTTGACACCAAATGTCAAGAAATCAGAAATACATACTACATTTGGAAAGTCTGTTTTCAGGAAGTATAGTATGTTGTCCATAGCACTGAGGATCATTGATGTTAGTTTAAAGAGTAAGATGTACCAGATTGAGGCCATGCTCTTTTCAATCTCTTGATATATATTTGAAAGCTAGAAAATAAGTTACAAGCAGAGAAGAACCAATGCATTTGAATTGTAGTGTTGGAGAAGAGTACTGAGTATCCCATGAACTGCCAAAGTAACAAAGAGAGGTCTCAGAAAAAGTGCAGCCAGAATGCTCTTTAGAAGCAACAACAGCAAAGTTCATCTCACATATTTTGGGCATGTTGTTAGGAGGAGAAGCTAGTCCTTGATAAAGGATACCATGCTTGGAAAGGAGGAGGATAAATGTAGGAGAGGGACATTTTTAAGATGGGAAAAACAAGAATAAAATTGACACAGTGACTGCAACAATGGATAAAACTTGTCAGAGTTGATGACAATGACACAGGCTAGGACTGGTTTCAGATCCATTGTTCATGGTGTTGCTTTGAAACGTATTCATCTCTAAGAAACATACAATATCAACAACATTTGACAAAAATGATACTGAATATTTATTAAGTGTTTAATATAAGTTAAATATAACTTATGAAAGGTTTATAGACAATATGAGCACAAATTTTATGATGTAGACATAATAATGATTTCTGCTTTTAAACTGAAGAGGCATATTTAGAATATTTCAATCTGTTTATATTTGTTTACTTCTACATTAAACCTATAAATGCTTGTTCTGAAAGTCACAATAACCTAATGGGTTTTGATATCCAATTTTTATCCATCTGACCAAAACATTCTTAAAAGTATGCAAGATAAATTCTAGGAGAGAGGATTTGGTTAGCTGACCTCTACAATTTTGAAGGACATAACATACACAAACACTAACATCAGGCTTTGAAATAAAGAAAAAATAATAGCTATTATATTAAAAATAAGTTCTATTTTACATTAATAAAACAAAGACCAGTATTCATGGTTATAGCTCGATTTTAAAAATTTCTAATCTGTCATTGAGTTTTAGAAATATGTAGTTGTGAGATCATTAGGCTGAATTTTCTTCAACTTGAAAGCACAAAATAGAATAGTATTTCAGTAGACTCTATAGAATTTTACATCTGCATTTTAGGTAAATAGAACAATTGCAATCCAAGACAACAAGTAACCTAGTAGAATCAGTGCTCTTCCTGCTCTAAGCAGACATCTGGATATTTTTCCTAGCATTAATCAAGAAATTGGTACTGGCTCAGGAGTTAAGACAATAGAGTTTGCTCACATCACCCAGGAGTAATGGGAAGATTCTTTTCCCAGAATGTAAGTTTCAAACGCCTAACATTGCAAGTTCAAACATTCTATCTCTGTGAAAAACTGAGAAAATAATTGTCAATCTATTTAAATATATTCTGGGAATTTTATCTACTCTTAAGTTTTTTACCTGGATTTTTTTTCTCCTTATATTTAAAGAATTGCAAGTTTCCAAATCATGTGCCACATTTAACAATTTAAAAAATTTTCTAGGATTGCTTTCAATTACAAAAATCAAGGCTTCAAATCTATAGAAATCATGTAATAAAGAAATATTATCTCAGTCATTGTCAATCAATTCATGGCTGACCCTCCAGAAGGTTTTCGGAGATTATAATACCATGGAAGGATGTTGCCTATCTTTCTGCCAGGAAGCAGCTGGTGAGTTGAACTCTTACTTTAAGTGGTGCATTTCTTTAACCTCTAAGCCTTCAGTATTCGTAACAAATATTAGTAGAGGTATCAGTAGTACTATTACATTTAGTAGTAAATTAGTAGTAGTTGTTGTTGTTATGTGGCATCAAGTTGCTCGTGACTAATAGCTACTCTATGTACAACAGCTCTGAACCCTGCTCTATCCTGTGCCAACCTTATTGTGTCTGACACACTTTCCCCTACTATCCCAGTCTCTAAATAAATCCATTGAATCAAGGACCTTTCTCCCTTGTGATGTCCCTCCAACCTCCTAAGCATGATGTCCCTCTCCAAGGCTGCTCACTCTTTGTAACATGTCCAAAGTATATCAAAGGAAACATCAGAATCTTGCCTCCAGGGAGCAACTTGGTTTTACCCTCTCTAGGACGAGCCTGTTTGTTCTCCTAGCATCCCATAGTATATTCAATACTCTTTTCTAGCACCAGCTCAAAGACTGTATTTTGATATGGTAGTTATCAAATCCATACCTTTTCAACCTATATGCAGAACAGATTATCCGGGAGGCTGGGCTCTATGAGGAGAAATGTGGGGTCAAGATTGGTGGACGATTTTTCAACAATCTGCGTTATGCAGATGACACAACCCTGCTTGCTGGAACTGAAGAGGACCTGAAGCACCTGCTGCAGAGGGTCAAGGACAGCAGCCTCCAATATGGATTGAGGCTCAATGTCAAGAAAACAAGGATTCTCACCACGGGACCAATTGGCAGCATCAGGAAGGATGGTGAAGAGATTGAGATTGTACACAGCTTTAGTTTGCTTGGCTCCACAGTCAACACTCTTGGCACCAGTAACCAGGAATATAAAGCTGCATTGCCATGAGAATGTCTGCTGTTAGGGACCTCTCCAAAGTAGTGAAGAGCAATGGTGTCTCTCTGGAGACTAAGGTGTGTTTGATACAGGCTATGGTCTTTGCAATCACTTGTTCTGCATCAGAGAGTTGGACAATGACTAGGGAGGACAGAAGGAGAATTGATGCCTTTGAGCTGTGGTGCTGGAGAAGAGTATTGAGAATACCATGGACTGCTAGGAAAACAAACAGTTTTGTCCTGGAAAGGATTAAACCGGGTGGCTCCTTGGAAGCCAGGATTCTGAGGCTCCATCTAACATACTTTGGACATGTTGTGAGGAGAGACTGGTCCTTGGGGAAGGACATCATGCTTGGGAGAGTGGAGGGACAGCGCAGGAGGGGAAGGCCCTCTATGAGGTGGATTGATTCAGTGACTGGGATAATTGGGATAGGAGTGTCAGAGACAGTGCGATTGGCACAGGACAGAGTGGAGTTTAGGGCTGTTGTACATAGGGTCGTTATGAGTTGCAAGCGACTTGACGGCACATAACAATAACAACAACAACAGTTATCAAATCTAAAATACAGCAATATGTTAGAAAATCACAATCTCACTCTTCCACCTCCACTAGTGGTAAATTTTATATTTTTTAGGTAAGTTTATTTATAATGGGGAGAACATTTATTTAAAGTTCAGTTTTCTTAACATTTTATAAGATTTAAAAAAAAATTAAGTAACTTATTTCTTTCAGAAAGTTAAGATTCTATAGTTGTGCAGTAAAATGTCTTTCAGACTATATTTTTGTTAAGTCCTTAGATGTTGTCATGTGTATTTTGAACCTGGAAGAAATAATTGATTCAGTATTAAAGTTACATCTGAATTATACCTCATCTCAATCAATATGTCAATGCTAAGATAAAAAGTATGACAAAATGCAAGACAAAAATCTATCACATAAGATTGATTAAAAATAATGAAGAATAAAAATTGACTTAATTTATATTCTCTTCCATAGAATTAGTATTTGAAACATATAACATTGCTCAGTTTCTCTATGTGCATATGATTGCTTTAAAAATAAACATTATAAATCAAGGAAAAATGAAAACTTTTACCTTAATGAAACATAGGTAATATTCTGGGATCACTTTGGTGTTCAATCAGCTGTATCTTGACTATTTAAAAATTAGAATATACACAGAATAAGAGTTTAAAAAATCATTACATGAACAAATTAATTAGTTTCACGTTTATATTACTTCAGTCAATAAAGGCAGCAATTGCAGTGTGAAATTTCACTTTCTGAGGACAAACATTAATTAAGGATTGGCTATAATGTTGACTTTAGGACCTATTTTTCTAGACTTTGTATATACATTCTTTTCATCTGCATATATGTTATCATGTGTACAGAGTATTCTGAAAATAATAATTTCTGTAAAATATATTTATATTTGAAAAATATTTAATATTGATAACTAAATATAGTAATTATTTAATAATTAAAATATATTACTTCTCCAAAATATGCTTCTAGTTAAATAATGCCAAATACTAATAATTCATATTTGTATTTCTGAAGCAATATTGTCCTGTTTGGATGGGAGAGAAGTGGAGCTTTTCTCATCCCCACGCTTTGCCTCACTTAAGGTACCCTGGGAAGACAGGAAAGGGGCCCCAGAGCACACCATCGCTAGAGAATTAGTTTTGGGCCCGAGGGCAGCAGGCCCTCAGGCCAAGAAACAAAAGTTGTACACTGGTCCTGGAGGACATATTCTCTCTACTGGGATGCCATCTGCTTGCATCAGCAACTATTTGGACTCAGCAAAGTAAAACTTTAGGTGACATATGCATAATATTTATGACAAATTTCCTATTGTTGTTGTTTTTGTTAAGTGCTGTTGAGTATGACTCATAGCGACCCTATGAAAAAAAGATCTGAACCCTCTTCAGATATTGTGTGTCAAGAAGTGTGAGGTTACTGCGCCTTCCCAACACTTCCTGACACACAATAGTCCATTGCAGCCATCACCGTATCAATCTTCCTGGTTGGGGGTATTCCTCTTCTTCACCAGCCCTCCACCTTCCCCAACAACATGTCCCTCTCCAAATAATAGTCCCTCCTAGCAACATGTCCAAAACACGTGAGGCAAAGCCTCATTATTCTTGCCTCCAAACAGAGCTCCAGCTACACCCTCTCTGAGACATATACGTTCATTCACTTGGCCCTCCATGGGAGGAGGTTCAGTGCTCTTCTCCAACACCACAGCTCAAAGGCATCAATTCTTTTTCTGCCATCCTTATTTATTGTCCAGGTCTCATATGTATATCTGGTAATCAGAAAGATTATGGCCTAAATCAGATGCACCTGAGTCCTCAAACTGACACCACTACTCCTCAATAATTTAGAAAGGTCCCTAACTACATATTTTCCCAGTACAATGTGTCTTCTTATTTCCTGACTGCTTGTACCAAGGGTATTAATTGTGGATCCAAGCAAGATGAAGCTGCTGTTAGTTACAGTCTCCCCTTCATTCGTCATGACACTGCCTATTGGTCCAATGGTAAGAATCTTCATTGTCTTGACATTAAGATGCAATCCATACCTAAGGCTGCATTCCTTGATTTTCTGCAACAAATACTTCAAGCCCTCCTCACTTTAAGCAACTAAGGTTGTGCCTTCTGCATAACATAGGTCATTAATGAGTCTCTCTCCAATCCTGATGCCACACTTCTCCCACATAGAGTCCAACTTCTCAGATAACTTTCTCAGCACACAAATTGAATAGGTACAGAGAGTGAATAAAACCTTGATTGACATACTCCCTTCTCAATTCCATACCATGCAGTGTTCCCCTGTTGTATTCTCACGAAATCCTCCTAAACCAGGTAATGATTCTGCATGAGCACAATTAAGTACTCTGGGATTCCAATTCTTCTTAATGTCAGCCACAACTTGTCATGATGCATTTAGTCAAACACCTTCGCATAGTAAAAAAAAAAAAAAGCATAAATGGACATTCTTCCAATATTCCTTACTTTGAGGTAGGTCCATCTGACATCAGCAATGATATCCCTGGTGCCATGACATCTTCTAAATCCTGCTTGAACCTCTGGCAGTTCCTATCTATGTAGTATTCTAGTTATTTTTGAATTATCTTCAGCAGCATTTTGCTTGTATGTGATAACAATAATATGGTTTGATAATTTCCACATTCAGTTGGAGCACTATTTTTGGGAATGGTAACAAATAAGGACCTCTTCCAATCCTTTGGCCAGACAGCCTTTCTCCAAATTTCCTGGCATAAACTGGCGAGTGTATCGACCGATGCATAGTAGTAGAAAATGATTTCTATTTATTTAAAGTTCTTAATTAAATATCCGTGTAAATATAAGTGAATCTCAAATATACAATACTATTCCAAGTATCTCCATTTTGTGTTTTCTCC
>NW_006399786.1:15168092-15169948 GCF_000299155.1 Elephantulus edwardii | reverse complement strand
ATGTTGTAAGGAGAGACAGGTCTTTAGAGAGGGACATCATGCTGAGCAGAGTGGAGGGACAGCGCAGGAGGGGAAGGCCCTCTATGAAGTGGATTGATTCAGTGACTGGGGTAATTGGGATGGGTGTGCCAGAGGCAATGAGATTTGCACAGGATAGAGCAGGGTTTAGGGGCGTTGTACATAGGGTCACTATGAGTCACAAATGACTCGACGGCACATAACAACAACAACAACTATTCAGATAAATCGGAAAATATAGAGGAAACAAATTCTTAAACCCACACCCTACGCAAATTGATGTAGACTGAGGTTGCACACTTGAAAAGACTCATCACAACAAAGAAATTGAGCACATCATAAAAAGACTCATCTCCCCAAAAAGGCCTGGTCCAGACTACCACATAAGTGAATTCTACCAAACATTAAGAGCAGAACTAGAACCAAATTTCCAGAAAAATAGAATAAAACGAACACTCTCAAGTTATTCTAGGACTGAAGTATAACTCTAATATCAAAGCCAGGCAGACATCATGAAGAAAAAAAAAAGTAAAAAGAAAAACAACCAATAGCTTTAAATTAATATATCTCATGAATGAACATAGATGCAAAAATCTTTAACAAAACCCTGATCATACAATCCAACACAATAATATGAATATTAAAAAAAATCATTATGATCAAGTGGAATTCGTAAGAGAATTGAAGGGACGATTCCACATAAGAAGAACAACTTATGTAGTTCATTACATTAATAAACAATGAATGAAATCACATGGTTCTGTCAACTCATTCAGAGGAGATCAAGAAATCCAACACCCCATTTTGATTAAAAGATTCAGCAAAATACAATCAGCAGGAACCTCCTCAACATATTGAAAACTATATAAGCAAAATCAACTGTCAACAGACACACAGGTCAATACAGTAATGTCAAGACCCCCAAAATAAATTCATCTACCTATAGTCAACTATTACTTGACAAGGTAGCAGGATGCATTAAATGGGGAAAATGGCAGCATCTATGGGAAATGGTGCTGTCAGGGATGGACATCTAACTGCAGAGGACTGAAATAAGATCCATGTCTGACACTATCCACAAAAATAAAGTCAAGGTGGATTAGAGACCTATAGGTAAAACCTAAAGCCATTCAGATCATTAGAGACAAAATGGCAAAAATGTAGAAGTCCTTGCCTTCTACACATAGCCAAAAATTCATAACCTGTAGAGTAAAAAATAGATGAACGAGATCTACTTAAAATCAAATCCTGATGTGCATCAAGAACTTTCTCTGATAGGTTGAAAAGAAAACTCACAGATTGGGGGGGGGAAACCCACAGACATTTTGTAATAACAATTCAGAATAAGGTCTCATAATTAAAATTTAAAGAATACTGGGAATTTACATGTTTCTTGTAGTAGGTTAAGGATTGCAGTCTTCAATATGAATTGCATCTGAGCATCAAGGAAACAAAAAATGCTCACCACTGGGCTAATAGGCAGTATCATGATAGATGGAGAAAAGATTAACATTGGGCCAGACGGGAGAACGCCACCGCCAGATGGGGTTCCACCGCTAAAGGGGCCGGGAAGAGACCCGGGAAGAACAACAGCCAGCCAGCCACCTACCGTGGAACTCCAGAGGAGCGAAGACTGTGAGACTCCAGAGGAACGAAGACTACCCAACACTGTGTGACCGCCCCCTGCAACCTACACCTGTGTGACCCTTAACACACAGGGTGCTGCTGCATAAACCCCCAGCAGCGCCCAAGCCCCGTCCCCACCTCTTGGTGGTAGTGTCCAAGCCCTGCGCTCCTTACCCCCTAGTCCCTTGCTTTCCTCCCCTTCCCCCACCCCC
>NW_006399786.1:15152561-15161730 GCF_000299155.1 Elephantulus edwardii | reverse complement strand
AAGGAGATTAATCAGAACTGGCTTTGACAAGCACTGTGGCAATTGGACAACTAAAACAGACATTCGGAAGGCAGGGGAAGAAGAACAAACTGGGGAAGAGGGTAGAGAGAATGATACAGCAATGAAGGAATGAAAACCCAAAATCCCTGTAAATGTTCATTAATACTAATAAAATTTAATAAAAAAAAGATTGAAATTGCTAATCGCTCCATGTTGTTCATCTCCAGAATCAACAATCTTGGCTGCTAAGTCAGAGAATTGAAAGATGAGTTGCATTGAGAAAACATTCTCACAAAGACCTCTCTGGAGTACTAAAGTGCAACAATATCAGCCTATAGCTAAGGTATACCTTATCCAGGCCGTGATCTTCTAAATTACTTGCTGTGATTCTGACAGTTGGATAATGAATGAAGATGGCAGAGAAATAATTGATACTTTTAAGTTGTTGGTGCAGGAGAAGAGTATTGAACTTACTATGAACTGCCAAAAGAACAAACACTTCTGTCTTGGAAAGGATGAAACCAGATTACTCCTTGAAGACAAGGATTCTAAAACTCTATCTCACATACTTTGGGCATGTTGGCAAGAAATGCCAGCCTTGGAAAAAGACATCATGCTGGGAAAGGTGGAGAGTCAGTGCAAGAGAGGAAGACCCAGAATGAAATGGATGGACACAGTGACTGTGGCAATGGTGTCTGATGTGTCAGAGAAGATGCTGTGGCTCAGGATAGGGTACAATTCTGAGCCATTATTCACAAGGTCGCTATGAGCGTTGACTGGATAGTATATCACTACAACAACAGGAAGTCCACAAGAAAAAGAGGATGTGGAAAGATTGTCAGGATTCCTATGCACTGCTGGTGGGATTGTAAACTAAAACAATCACCCTGGAAGGCTGTTTGATGTTTCCTCCAAGAGCTAAATATAGAAACCCAATATGACCCAGCCATTCCACTGCTAGCAATATATCCCAAAGAAAATAGAACTGAGACACAAATGGAGATATGTACACGTATGTTCATAGTAGCTTTATTCAAAGCAGCATGAAACTATAAACAGCCTAAATGTCTATCCACAATTAATGAATTGAGAAAGTGTGGTACCTCCCATACTGAAATACTATGCAGCACTTAGGAACAATATATTTTTCTTTTAAATACCACATGATATGGAGCAGTACAGATAGCATTATGGTGAGTGAAAAACTCAGTCACATAAGGGCAAATACTGGAAAAGACGACTATAGTGAAAAAAAAAGATCACTGAGCAAGATATGTATAAATGTTGGAAAAGGGAAGTGGAAATAGTAGGGAGGGTAAAAAAAGAGTCAGGGAGAAAAATTACTGAGATAGAAATGGTTGATGAAGGGGGTGATGGAATGATAAAGGTTAAATCAGTACTTAAAGAGACAGAGTGATAATATGAATGAATCAACGGTATCAAAATATATATAATGTTGAATTATTATATAAAACACTAAGTACACATATGGAACATGATATACATGAATGATTACATGAAAACCAATAAAATGCTTTTAAATAGTTTTGCCTTTTTATAAGTAAGGTATATAAACTGGAAATATAAATACTACAGATGTCCTAATAAGTTGTTGTTGTTAAGTGCCGTCGAGTCGCTTGCGACTCATAGCGACCCTATGTACAACAGCCCTAAACTCCGCTCTGTCCAGTGCCAATCGCACTGTCTCTGACACTCCTATCCCAATTATCCCAGTCACTGAATCTATCCACCTCATAGAGGGCCTTTCTCTCCTGCGCTGTCCCTCCACCCTCTGAAGCATGATATCCCTCTCCAGGGACCGGTCCCTCCTCACAACATGTCCAAAGTATGTTAGATGGAGCCTCAGAATCTTTGCCTCCAAGGAGCCACCCAGTTTAACCCTCTCCAGGACAAATCTGTTTTCCTAGCAGTCCATGGTATTCTCAATACTCTTCTCCAGCACCACAGCTCAAAGGCATCAATTCTCCTTCTATCCTCCCTGGTCATTGTCCAACTCTCTGATGCATAACAAGTGATTGCCAAGACCATAGCTTGTATCAGATGCACCTTAGCCTCCAGAGAGACACCATTGCTCTTCAGTACTTTGGAGAGGTCCCTAACAGCAGACTTTCCATGGCAATGTGCCTTTCAATTGCCTGGTTGCTGGTGCCAAGACTGTTGACTATGGAGCCAAGCAAACTAAAGCTGTGTACAATCTTAATCTCTTCACCATCCATCCTGATGCTGCCAATTGGTCCAGTGGTGAGAATCTTTGTCTTCTTGACATTGAGCCTCAATCCATACTGTAGGCTGCAGTCCTTGACACTCTGCAGCAGGCGCTTCAAGTCCTCCTCAGTTTCAGCAAGCAGGGTTGTGTCATCCGCATAACGCAGGTTGTTGATAAATCGTCCACCAATCTTGACCCCACATTTCTCCTCATGTCCTAATAAAGCAAAGAAAAAAATACTAAAACTTCAAGCTTTAGTAGATTTAAGTATAGATCATAACATTTATGCTGACTTACACCGGCTTTTCCTATTTATCTAAGGTGATTTCTCCTAACATACTCTTTATCTATCTATCTTTTTTTTTTTTTTTTTTTTTTTTTTTTTTTTTTTTATCTATCATCTATCATACCTAAAATAGTTATTCTATTTTATCCTATTTTTAATATTTATTTCAGTTGAAATAAACATGAGGCAAAATATTTGTTTAATAGAGCAAATCTAACTTCTGGTAAACAAGTAATCATATACACTGTAAGCTGTATTTGTTTTGGACCAACACTAGTTCTTATTTTAAATGATAACTCTTCTGCAAAACCACTGCTCATATTCAGTCTCAACCGTTGTGCACAATACAAATTGAATCTTATGCCAAAGTGACTCACTTCTCTAACTTAAAGCTGTGTGTATGTGTGCATGAGCCTGAAAATAAGAATTTCTATGGCAAATTCATTGTTTAATTAGTCTGGGGATTTTGATAAATCCTCAACATTTTGCGCTCAGTAAAAAAGCCACTGAAACTTACATAATTTCAAAAGAGAATTGTCCTTACTTACAGACATTCTTTCATACTGTTTATACACTGCTGAAATTAAAATTAATAGGCAATATATTTGGATGGAAAGAGGCATAACAAAATAACTATTTTACTTCATGGATGTATGAATTTGAGTATAAATAAATAAAAGAAGGAAATGGACTAAGGCTTGGTATATTGCACAATGTAATAGTTTCTGTTGTCATTGTTTCCAGGGGGATGGAAACAGCAATTTTTATATACTAACTCAAACTGTAATATCACATTTTACAAAGAGCTACAGAAATAATGCACATCATCATCATTAAAAGTTTCACTTAAGAATTTTCTACACACTTTGTGAGACACATAGGTGTTTTAAAATATGGAAGAGTGATAAATAAAACCGAGTTGCATAATTAAAAATAAAATGGCACTTGTTTCAACAGAGCAGTAACCTTCTGAGGTGATATCATAAAAATGTCAACCAATCTAGTAATGAAAATTAGGCCGACTCTTAATTAGGTAAGTATTCTAAGATGATTACTTAGTAAGAACCTGTTAAAGAGAACCATATAATTTCTTCGGTTAATTGCTCCCAATGATTCTCTGTTTATCATATATCAAATATTATTTTAATTCTGTCTTATATTAATGAAGTTCTACAATTATTCCTGGTTCATATTTAACTCACAGATATTAAGTGTATGGAACATGTCTTTAAAATGACAGCATATTTATATATACTACAAAAATATCTCTCTTACCTAGTTGAAAGAATGGCTTTATTGTAAGAATAATTGTTACATTATATAAATGTAGTTGTGCCACTAATATTCTTTCTCTCATTGATTCTGTAAAATAAGCTCATCAAATAAACCTAGTGAATAACAAAGATCCCTACTGAGAAAAGGAAAATGTGTAGAGACCAAAGATCATTAGCCTTTACCAGGTCTAAGATTGGGAGCTATTATTCAGGGACAGAGGGTTTCTGTTTATGGAAGAGTGATGGAAAATTCAAGAGTGAGTCAACAGTGAGTGCCAACTGTAAGTCAGAAGAATATTGCATTATCAAAAGTTTTGTTATGTATGTTTATACAAAATTTCAAAACAACTTTCTGAAAAATCATTGTAATAATTAAGACTGCATATCCACTTTGCTACCTGTGATATTCTTTGTGACTAATTATATAAAAATTCTCATGATGACATCTGATATAATTATTATAATTCAGTTGATAAGAATTAGTGCAATACTATATCATCCTTTATGAGATTCTATACCAACCAGTCAGTATATAGGGTTTATCATGAAGGCCTTATATACGTTCTTTGGTTCTATCTGGATCTTGCATGACTTAAATCAGTAGCCCATCTTACCTGCCAAAGTTAGAGAATAATCAGTGTTTGCAGCACACGAGTAATAGAGCCCACTACGTGAGGTCTAATTCTGACAACTAAAATTAACCCACTTCAGGAAGCATGTTTATTTCCTTAAGATTATCAAGAAATTATTATTAAATTGTTGTTGTGTATCATAGAGTCAGAACTAACCCATAACTGAGCATCTAGTGGGTTTTCAAAGGCAGTTAATCACAGAGGAGAGGATTGTCCATCCTTCACCTCTGGAGTAGCTAGTGGCTTCAGACCACCTGTCTTTGGGATTGCGGTGCAGCTTCTTGCCATGAGGCCACTAGAGCTCCTTATTAAATTGTTGTTGTTGTTAAGTGCCATTGAGTCGTAGAAGACTCATAGCAACCCGATGAACAAAGGTCCTCAACACTTACATGACTTTCATCCTTTCTCCATGTTCATAGGGTCTCCTACTACTATTGAATCATTATTGAATTTTCTGCCACTATTTCATAAACAGAAATTCTCTGTTTCCAAAAAAATAGTTCCCAATCTAAGACTGTATAAAAGATAATCATCTTTCCCTAAGTGTGCTATCAAGATTGTAGATAGACTCATCAACAATCTGCATTATGCAGATGACATAACCCTGCTTGCTGAAACTGAGGAGGACCTGAAGCATTTACTGTAGAAGGTAAAGTACTGAAGCGTTGACTATGGATTGAAGCTCAACATGAAGAAAAATAAGATTCTCATCACTGGGCCAATTGGCAGCATCATGATGGATGATGAAGGGATTGAGAGTGTTGATCCCTTCAGTTTGCTTGACTCTACAGTCAACACTCTTGGTACAAGCAGCAAGGAAATTAAAAGATGAATTTCATTTGGAAAGTCTGCTGTCAGAGACCTCTCCAAAGTACTGAAGAGAATGGATGTCAGTCTGGAGACTAAGCTGAGCCTGATCCAGGCCATGGTCTTTGTAATTACTTTCAATGCATCAGAGAGAGAGCTGGACAATGACTAGAGATGATAGGAGAATTGATGCCTTTGAGCTTTGGTGCTGGAGAAGAGTACTGAATAGACCATGGACTGCTAGGAGAACAAACAAGTTCGTCCTGGAGAAAGTGAAGCCAGACTGCTCCTTGGAGGCAAGGATTAGGAAGCTTCATCTTACATTCTTTGGACATATTGCAAAGCAAAATCAGTCCTTTGAGAGGAAAGTCATGCTTGGGAGGGTGAAGGGACAGCACAGGATAGGAAGACCCTTAATGAGATGGATCGATTCAGTCACTGGGTTAATGAGGATAGGCATGTCGGAGACAGTAAGATTGGGTAGAGCAGGATTTAGGGCTGTTGTACATCGGGTCACAGGAAATTCGACAGCATATAACAACAACAACAAATATATGTTGTTTATGTATATAAACTTCTATTTGTTGTTGATTGCCATGGAGTTGAGCATTATTCATAGCGACTTTGTGAACAGAAGTCCTGAAGACTTGCTATAACTATTGTTTCTCAAAGTTCATAGAGTTTCCCGAGGCATGCTGTTTAGGAATTAGATTCCACTCTGCTTCCAAATATGTCTTAAACTGAGAGCTCCACAAAACACTGTTTACCCTGGATAATAGTTATGCCATTTGAAACCCTAATGACACAAGATTCAACATCACAGCAACTCCAGGTTCTTCCAGTTCGGCATATTGACAGAAATGCTGTACCACTTAGAAGAATAAGAATGTTCCTCCAAAATAATAACAACTGGATCAAACAAAGAAAACAACAACAACAAAAACCTATCTAGTATTTTGTTGTTGTTGTTATGTGCTGTTGAGTCGCTGGAAGGTTCAACATATTAGACAGTGGTGTTAGTACTACAATGCTATGAATATATTAAAAATCAGTGAATTATACATTTAAATAAGTAAACTGTACAGTAGGCAAATTATATCTCAATAAACTTGTTACCAAAAAAGAGAGAAAACAAACAAAGAAGTTGTCTCAAGTGAGAAGGCTTAAGGAAATTCATATTATATCCATATTTGACAAATAAAGTAAACCTATAGTATGATTATTTGTGCCAAGGTATTCTGCATTCCTTCTATCTTTTTAAAAGACACACTTGAAAATGAAGAGGAAGAAAGTTTTATTTTCTTATTATCTTTTCTTTAAGCCATCCTTGGGGGGAAAATCAAATGTTTTGACTGTGTAGACACAAGTTACTGGTATCTAGCTAGAGATGGTATATTTTGACTATTGCTAGGTATCTTTTGTTGTGTAATGTTGAGTTGGAACTGACTCATGGCTGAACATCCAAGAATGAGTAGTCAGAGGCAATAAATCACATGGGAGAAGATTGCCCATCTTTCTCCCACAGAGCAGTTGGTGAATTCAATGTTTTCTCATCATTTCATGGGTGATAACAAAAAGTCTCAGAACGTTTCATGTACTTTCAAGATTTAACATGAGGTTAACCTCTCAGTATCTTAGTCTCCTCCTCTTCTAGAAGTGGAGTAGTACCTACACTACCTATGATAAAATTCAAAGTATAATAAAATATACTTGTCTAATATCACTATTAGCACTTTCTGAAGAACATCAAATCCAGTGTTATTATCTACTTTAGAATATAATTTCAATTTTCAAAGTGAGATCACATTCTAAGTGATTTGAGAATATCACTAGATTTCCACTCCTGTACCACTCCTACACTTTTATATGCTGGACAAAAGTGTCACAATTAGGTGTCATCAAGTCAGAACTATAGTGACCCTCCACCACTTACTGCAAGAGATTAAACATTCTAGCCTTAAATATGGATTGTATCTCAATATCAAGAAAATAAAAATTCTCACCACTGGACCTATAGGCAAGATCATGATAGATAAAAGATAGAAATTGTTAATAACTTCATCTTACTTGGATAAATAATCAATAAAAGGGTACTGGCAGTCAGGAGATCAAGAGACACAGTGCACTGGGAAAGTCTTCAGTCAGGGACATCACCAAATTATTGAAGAGTAATAATGTGTTTAAGAACTAAGATATGCCTGATTCAGGCCATATTCTTTTCAATCACTTGTATGCATCTGAGAGCTGGACAATGAATAAAGATGACAGAAGAAGAATTGATGTCTGAGCTGTGTGGTATTAGAGAAGCATATTGAATATCCAATGAATTGCCAAAATAATAAACTGATATGTCAAAGATAAGGTGCAGCTAGAGGTTCCTTGGAGGCAAAGATGATAAAGCTTCATTTCCCATACTTTGGGCATGTTGCTAAGAGAGGCCATTCCTTGGAGCGGGGAATCATGCTTGTAAAGGTAGAGGGATGGTGAAAGAGGGGGAAAATCTCTACCAGATGGACAGGCACAGTGACTGTAACAATGAGCTCAAGTGTGGCAGAGATTGTGAGGATGGCACAAGATAAGACAGGGTTCAGATCTACTGTTCACAGAGTCCTTATGATTTGTACCCAACTTGATAGCACCACAGAACAACAGTAACACTGTATTAGGTCCATACCATCCTAAGACTCAAAGAGAAGGCAGAGAGTTAAGAGCTACAACCTCAAAAAAACCAAGACCTAAAAGATATCAAACATAAATATGACTCTCTCTGCCTGCTTCTTGGTAAGCAATTGTATGGTCAATGTAAATGTAGAGTCAATCAGCCATTTTTTTGGCGAGAAGAATGAACAATCTCCTCTCAAACTGTATGATACACAATATCAATAGACAAATAGATATGTATCTAGATTGTTAGATGTAAAAGAAAGAATGAGAAAAAGGAGGAAGGAGAAAAGAGGAGAGGAGAGGAGAGGAGAGGAGAGGAGAGAAGACAAGAGGTATTTATTGTCTGCCATACATTCAAAATTGACTCTTGGCTGACATTTGGGTGGATTTTTAGAAGCTTGAAATGAAACTTCATTGAAGGATATTGTCCAAATTTCTCCATGAAGAAGGTTGACAAGAGTAATCTCTTGCCACTATGTAATGATGTAATGAAAGGTTATATACATAGATAAATTTTTCCCACCTCACTACTGGATGTTCAATCACTAACCATGGTTATGTCTATGGCCCCTATGATCTTGTATATTGTAGTACAGATGTAGATAAATTCTTATAATAAAATAATAGTGATGGTAGTTTGAAATTTTGTGTATCATTTTCAAGTATATTTACACTAATGAGATAGTTGAATTTAGCATATCAAGGAGGTTGTTGTTGTTAGGTGCCATGGAGTTGAGTACAAAACATAGCAATCCTATGAACAACAGAACTGAATGAAGCCCATCCTATCCTGTGCCATCTTGACACTGCCTGACACACTAAAATCCATTGCTGAAGTCATCATGTCAGTCTACCTGGTCTAAGTTCTTCCTCTCCTTGCCTCACCCTCCACCCTTCCATGCATTATGTCCTTCTTCTACCTAGGAATAGCCCCTCCTGGCAACATGCCCAAAGTATGTGAGGTGAAGCCTCATCATCCTTGCCTCCAAAGAGTACTCTAGCTGTGCCCTTGTCGTAATATATGTTTGTTCTTTTTGGCAGTTCATGGGATGTATGGTGCCTTTTATTAACATCACAGCTCGAAGGCACCAATTCTCCTTTTTTTTTTTAATGTGGTATTTGTCCTCTTTTCTTTCTTTTTTTATTTTAATGAAAGCTTATGGAGACTTTATATTTCCATTCATTCATTGTTGTACTTTTCTCCCTGCCCACACCTCCCTTCAGTTCTCTTTTCTCTTTGAAAAGTAAAAATAATAATAATAATAATAATAATAATAAT
>NW_006399786.1:15150563-15152196 GCF_000299155.1 Elephantulus edwardii | reverse complement strand
TCACTGTTGTAAAGTGGGAGTGACCAATTCTTCTTATGTTATCTCTATTCATTTTTCAACTCTCAAATGCACAGCAAATGATTGGAAAGACCATGGCCTGAAATCAATCTCACCTTAGTCCTTAAACAGTCATCGTTACTCATCAATAATTTGGAGAGGTCTCTAACCAAATATTTGCCAGTGCAATGAGCCCCATTATTTCCTAACTGCTGGTACCAAGGATGCTAATTGTGGATCAAAGTAAGATGAATTTGTTGACAATTTCAATCTCTGCTCTGTCCGTCATGATGTTGCCTATTGGTCCAGTGGTTAAGAATTTTTGTTTTCTTGACATTTATTTACATGCAATCCATTCTGAAGGCTGCTTTTCTTGATTTTCCGCAACAAGTACTTCAAGTCCTTCTCACTTTCAGAAAACAAGGTTGTGTCATCTGCATAATGCAGATTATTTATTAGTCTCTCTCTGATCCTGATACTTCTTTCCTCCTTCTAGAGTCCATTTTCTCCAATAATTTGCTAAGTATACAATTTGAATTGGTATATAGAAAAATGCAAACCTGAAACACTTCCTTCTTAATTTTAAAGCATGCAGGGTTCCCCTGCTCTGTTCATACAAAAGCCTCCTGGTCCAAGCATAGGTTTCATATAAGCACAATTAAGTACTATGAAGTCCCATTTTTCTCAATACTAGCCATAAGTTGTTATGATCTACACTGTCAAATACCTTTGCATAATCAGTAAAGCACAAATAGACATCCTTCTTAATCTATTTTCAGACTTGATCCCTCTGACAATGATATCCCTTGTGCCACAGCCCCTTCTAAATCCTGCTTGAACTTCTGGCAGTTCTCTATCTATTTAGTGTTCAAGCTGTCTTTGAATGATCTTCAGCAGTAATTTGCTTGCATGTTACTAATGATACTGTTCAATAGTTTCCACATTCTGTTGGATCACCCTTTTTGGGGATGGCAACAAATATAAAGCTTTCCTGAGCCAGACAGCTGTCCTCCAAATTTTTTGGCATAGATTGGTGAGCCCATCCAAGTCTACATCTGGTAATTGAAATAAGTCAATTGTTATCGCATCAATATATGGGTCTTTATTTTGGGCCAATGCTTTCAATGCAGCTTCTACTTCTTCCTTCATTACTATTGACTCCTGTTCGTATGGTATGTCTTGAATTTTTTTAGTGTCAATCAGCTCTTTTTGTATTTCTATGTATTCTCTCTATCTTCTTTCCAGGTCATTCAATTTATTGCCACTAGCATCTTTCAATACTATAACTCGAAGTTTAAATTTGTTTTTCAGTCCTCTCAGTTTGAGAAATTAATGTCTTACATTAAGACAGCATATATTGCTAAAATTTTGGGGAAAATAAACATACAAAATTTAAGATTAAAAAGTATGGATACTCAATTTAAATCCTGTTTCTACTTCATTTTCTTCATTTATATAATCAAGATAAAAGTAGCCATCTATTGTTTATGCTGATGTGTCTTAAGCGGTGTAAATTGTTAAGCACTTTGTTATTGTTGTTTCATGTGCCATCGAGTCACCTGCCACACATAGCAACCCTATATGCAATCTCAATTCCTTCACCGTCTATCATGATGCTGCCATTGGACTTAGTGAT
>NW_006399786.1:15147891-15149338 GCF_000299155.1 Elephantulus edwardii | reverse complement strand
TTCCAGTGCAAGATTCAGTGTCTCTTTAGACATCTCTTTTTTGTCTTTTCTTCTTTGTCTTCTTCTTCTGTCTTACTAATGACCTCTTGCATTCTTCTTGGATAATATTCTTGATATCTCCCTTAGAGTTTATCTGGTCTTCTCTCATTAATGTTCAAGGCCTCAAACCAGTTCCTGACATGATTTTGAAATTCAGATGGGATAAATTCAAGGTCAAATTTAGGTTCCTGTGCATTTGATGTAATTTTCTTTAGCTTTAGTTTGAACTTGCATATGAGTAGTTGATCACCTGTCCCACAATCAACACCTGGCCTAGTTTTCACTGTTGATGCTGAGCTTCTCCAGTAATTCTTTCCACAGATGTAATTGATCTGATTCCTGATGAAACCCACGTGTATAGTCTGCAATTATGTTTCTTATAAAATTAATTTTTAATGAATAAATCATTGATTGTACAGAATTCTATCATCATTCTATCTCCACCCACATTTCTGTCACCAAGTCCATGTTTTACGGCTACTGTTCCTTCTTCCCAGTTACAAATTCTGCATTATAGCCATCCATTATTATTAATTTTATTAATGAATCTTTCATTAATCATTATAAAATGCATCTTGATGGCATGTTCAATCAATTTCTGACTACAAAAGTCGATAGAAATCTTTTATTTCCTCTTCTCTGTCGTAGGTTGTTGATGCATATATTTGAATGATAATGGTATTTAATGGACTTCTTTGGATGTGTATGGACATTATGTTGTCATCAAAACATTGTATTTCAAGATGAATCTGCAAATGACTTTGTTTAACTATGAAAGCAATACCATTTTTCTCACCTTTTCATGTCAGGCATAGTAGATCATATGATTTTGTGATTCAAAATGTCTTGTGGCAATCCATATAATTATGCTAATACCTAGTAGGTCAATATTTATGTGTTCCATTTCTTTCTCAGCAATGTCCAGTTTTCCTACATTTATGTTTGTAACATTCCACGTTCCAATCACTAGTGTCTGCTTACTACTGTTCTTCCTCCTTTCTGTTTCCATATCTGAGGTCAAGTCAAGTACAACTATAGTGACTTTATGAACTACAGATCTGAAGGTTGTCCTATCTTTTTCCATTTTCATAATTTTTTTACATAATTTAGCCCATTACTGCAGTCACTGTATTAGTGCATCACTTTAAGGGTCCTCCTCTCTTACATTGACCTTCCCTCTTTCCAATGAAGGTCTCTGAACAGAGAATAGCCTTTCTTAGACACATACGCAAAGTATGTGAAATGAAGCTTTGTAATTTGTCTCCAAGGACCATTCTGGCTGTGATCTCTTGAATGTGCCTTCTTTGAGAGCATCTAAAAAATTTATTAAAATGGAATTAACTTACCATTACAATGTTTTTAATCAGTAAATTTATTTCTCAACTATCAGTCTCATAAAAGCACATTA
>NW_006399786.1:15138560-15144124 GCF_000299155.1 Elephantulus edwardii | reverse complement strand
ACATTGAGTCTTCCTATCCATGAGCAAGGGATATTCTTCCACTTTTCAAAATCTCTTTTTGTTTCTTGTAGTAATGTTTTGTAATTTTCTTGGAAAAGTTCCTTTGTACTTCTGGTTAAATTTATTCCCAAGTATTTAATCTTGTGATTAGCTATTAAAACACTGATTTTTTTAAGAAGTAAATAAACAGCCATTCGTTTCAATATATTTTTTAGACTTAAAGGTAACTTTAACTTTGCAGTTAAGTACACCAATAGTTTGCAAAAATCACAGAGTCCATAAAGGGACACACCTTACCATTGTCTAGAATTCATTGTTGTATTCTTTATTTGACTCAAATGAGAATACCAGTAGTTGGAAATATAGGAAATTAAGGAAATATAGTAATCATGAAACTTTTTCATTTATTGAATCTTACAGGATCTACTCAAGAATAAGACTGATAATGCAATTACAAAATGGGGAAAAATGGGAAGACGTTTCCCAGAGGAAGAAATTCAGATGGCCAACAAACACATGAAGAACTGCTCCAAATCACTGGTAGTAAGAGAGATGCAAATAAAATTCACAATGAGATACCATCTCACTCCTGTAGGTGTGGCAAAGTTTAGCAGAACAGCAAGTAATAAATGCTGGAAAGGATAGAGAGAGATACTAACTCTTATATATTTTTGGTGGGAATGTAAAATATTACAAATGTTCTGGAAGGCAGTTTGCTGCTTCCTCAGAGAGCTGAACACAGAAATGCCATATGACCCAGCTATTCCACTACTTGGACTCTACCCTGAGAAAATGAGAACTGAAGCACAAATGGTGACTTTTACACCAATGTTCATAGCAGCGTTATTCACCATTGCAAGAATATAGAAATAGGTCAAATGTTCAATCACAATACAATGTATTAGGAAATGATGGTACATTCACACAATGTAATACTCTGCAGCATGTCGGAGCAATGATTTTGTAAATCATTACCTAACCTTGGAGGGACTGTAAAGCATTATGCTAAGTGCACTAATTCAGTCCCATAAGGACAAATGCTGTGTAAGACCATTATTGTTGAATGTGTATGAAGATCCAAGGATGGGAGGGTGAGAGCAGAGGGGTGAGGATAGATGAGAGGATGTGTAAGTTAATCACAGGTTTACATGATTTGATGGGTGGAGGGTGGGGTGAGTAACAGAAATGAGAAAGATCTAGTGTAAGAAACAATGTGCACAATTTTTTAAGCAAATCAATATATAGTAAAAATATTATTTACATTTCAAAAAGTTTAAAGTTCCAAAAAGCCTTTTACTTCTGTTCAACTGTATAAAACATAAATTCAAAATTAAGAGATAATTTTTGTTTCCTAATTTAACTATGCGGCTAAGATTTTGAATGAATAGTAGCAATAATCACATTATTGATTGTTGTTGTTGTTATGTGCTGTTGAGTTGCTTGCGACTCATAGCGACCCTATGTACAACAGCCCTAAACTCTGCTCTAAACTCTGCCAATTTCATTGGCACACCCATCCCAATTACCCCAGTCACTGAATCAATCCACCTCAAAGAGGGTCTTCCCCTCCTGCGCCTGACCTTCACCCTCCCAAGCATGATGTCCTTTTCCAAGGACTGGTCTCTCCTTACAACATGTCCAAAGTATGTCAGACAAAGCCTCAGAATCCTTGCCCCCAAGGAACATCCCAGTTTAACCCTCTCCAAGATGAATCTGTTTGTTTTCTTAACAGTCCATGGTACCCTCAATACTCTTCTCCAACACCAAAACTCAAAGGCACCGATTCTCCTTCTATCCTCCTTGGTCATTGTCCAACTCTCTGATGCATAACAAGTGATTGCAAAGACCATGGCCTGTATCAGATGCACTTTAGTCTCCAGAGAGACACCGTTGTTCTTCAGTACTTTAGAGACATTATTATGTAGTTTTTTTAAATTTTATTTTTATTTTATTATTTTGCATATGTACCATCAAATCAGATTGACTGGTACAGGGGTTGTGCAGTATTTTTTAACATTGACAATTAAATTTGACAATTCAAATTTGTAGTCAGTATACCCGGTCAAAAACTCTGCCTGCTATCATAGCAGATCTTTATCAAACTTGTGAAATGCTATTTATATTTTTAAAGTTAACTACATAAGGAAAACATAGTGGGATGAGTAGTAGAATTGTAATTCAGCTTCCGAGTTAGTCAAGTAGATACACAGACTATATCTCATTTCCTCTATTTCATAGTTGATTTGCACAGCTGGATTCCCTGAAATCTGAAAAGGGGGAAATACCAAAAATATCATCTGGAATTTGTGTAACAGTTGGTTTTTTTGATTGATATCCTACTGTTCCAAATCTAAGAGTTTGTAGAAAGTGGTAATTATTATAGTCTGTCAAATGTCCCAGAGGGAAACTAAACAAGAAAAATAGATATGCTAACATTGATTGTATTTCTTTATTCATTCATTCAGGTAAAGGATTTTAGTTTTTTGACAAAAAACAATAAGATTAGACTAATTTTATCATATTTTAAAAATTTCTCATTTAATTTTTTCATTAATGTTGAGTTTTTTCACAGTTAAAACATATTAAAATATGAAGGTAAATTCTCACTTTAACATTTATGTCTAAGGATTTTTGAATGAGAGAATGATATGCTAAATTTAGAGCATTTCTATGGTCTCAATGTAAATTTGAATTTAGTTTTTGTTGCTGAATTTATTTTGTAATATATGGTATAAATGTGATTTTGATAATACTTTGCAAGACACTTTTTCTTTACTTTTAAAAAAATCTGTGTTATATCAATAAACTGGAAACAGAAGACAAAATCTAGAGGGGAGATAACAGTGAAAGGCAGGAGATATTTTACTTCTTTATAATCTGACATTTAAACGTGAAATACTTAGTTTTCTACCACTTCTTATTTTATTTCTCCCTTTAAGCTTTTCATGATATTGTGCAATATCTTTACTTGTATAGTCATTAATTTTCTAACCTGTTCATAGTTGGTTTTATTCACTTATTCTTTTTTTTATTTTTTTACAACATATTCTTTCCATTTAATTTTTTCCCCATTCAGTACTTTATGAAGTTGTAGATGCTATTATAGATTATATTATATATGAAAACATCACTAGACTAACACAGAACTATATTGGGAAAGTCAAAAGGTCTTAATACAAATAACAGAATGCAGTCAAAAGAGCTCCCAAAATGTGCACCTGGACACCTCAGCCTTGAACTATGTGGCTTTAGGTCAGGTTCACAATTCTCAGTCCTGACAATAATGGCTTTTTACCCTCAGTTGTTCAACAAAGTTCTCAATCCCACCAATTTTAATACTTTCCCCACAACAAAAAGTTCCACCTCATGTTAGGTCTCCAGTTTAACCATGGCTGTTGCTGCTTTACATGTAGCTATTCCACATTCACTTGCTTCTTTTTCAATGGTGCCTTAAGCTTTGTCTTTCTCTTCCTGCTGGCTTGCCTAATTCAGTGACAGCACTAGCCAATTCCTTTGTAGCTTGTTGAGACTGGCCAACTCCCTTTGAGGATGATAACCAATCTCTTTCTGGATACCCCATTCACATATTCCCACCCATCTAATTGCAAAGTCAAATAATGGCTAGGAAAACTCATATTGAAAGATAAACTCCATAAAATACATTTCCCTATGCTAATTGGTTCACATAATTTCTCCAGCATTTAAGAACTATAATCTTCGTTTCTATTTTTTAACTTCTTTTTTAAAGACCAGTTGATATGTTTGCGAGTTCATTTTATGATACTTAGAGTATAAGATAATACTTCTTAGCTTGTTTTCTTTATAGTCTATTAAAAGATAAACTTTATGAATGGAAAGACTGCATTTGTCTTACCATTTTGCTTTTAGTACCAAGTATGAAGTTAAAATAAGATATTCAGTCTTTACTAGAATATCACAAATGCTGCTTTAACCAAAATACTGTATTTAACAAATGGAAATTTATTCTTAAAATGTTTATTGTTTAGTTATTAGAGGTTCTTAAATGAGCTACGAGTCACAGTGACCCTTTTAAAAAACAGAACAAAATTCTGCCCAATCTTGCATCATCTTCACCCTCTCCATTCTGTGAATTCCATCATTTCAAGAATTATCTCATTCCATCTCAATAAGGGTCTTCCTCTTTCTCACTTATTCTCTGCTTTTCTAAGAATGACATATGTAAATAGAGTAAGAGACCTATGAGGATGACCATATCCAACCTTTACCAACTTCACAAAGAGAAACTATTCTTATCAACAGCATCAACACAAAACTATTTCCCATGAAGTCAACACGTCCCACACACTCTCGTTCCTCTTTTTTCTTATCTCAGCACCAATCTTAGTGCTTTACTGCTTCCAAAATATAGCTATTTTCAGACCATATAGAACCATATTGGGGAAGTCAAAAGGTTCTATTCCATGCTAGTAGCACAACTCAATGAGGAAAGCCTCCAAAATGTGCTCTCAACTATAGACCAGTGTTTCAATGTTCTTAGTCCTGCCAGGTATGGCTTTCTCATCCCTAGTTCTCCAACAAACTTGCAGAAAAGCTCTTAGCTCTGGTTCCATAGCAAAGCAGTCCCAAGGTTCACTCCATCTCATGGCTGGTCTCTGATTCTCTGCTATGACTGCTATGATTTTGTTTTCTAGTCTGAATGACACAATATCTTGGCCTGAAGGACAGGCTTCATATTCTTGTTTCTTCTTTTCTGATGGGGAAGGTCTTCCAATTTTGTTTCTAGATCCACTCAATTTAATAATGAAATGTGTGGATTGATGAGACAAGTCAATCACTTACAGATTGTTGATACTAACTAACCCCCTTTTAGATATGCTAACACACTGTAATTAAATATTCCCACCCATCCACATGGCAAAGTAAGTTAATGGATAGGGAAATAATTTTAAACAATACATCCTTAACACCACAACATCCTACAGTCTCCCAAAATGCCCACAGTTTGTACGAAAAAATATCAATATTCTAACTTCTAAGGAACACTCTGACTACATTCTTCCAAGACAAGTTTGTTTGTCCTTTGTCAGTGTCTGGGAGTCAATATTCTTCAACAAAATCACAATTCAAATGCACCTGTTAATCTTTAGTCTTTTTTATTCATTATTGAACTTATGCATACAAAACAATTGAAAACAGTGTACTTTGAGTTAAGGAGGTCTTAGTCTTAGGAAGATCTGGTGGCCTAATGGTAAAAAATCTGTCCTGCAATCCAAACATACACAGCTCAATGTACCAGTTGCTCTGCAAGAGAAGGATGGATAATCTCCTCTTGTGTGATTAAGAGTCTCTGAAAACTGACCAGATGGTCAAATATGGGTTGGTGCCAATTCGTTGATACACAACACTAACATTGCTCTTAGTTTATGACGTTCTTGGCAGTATATTTACTCATTGTAATCTATATTTGTTCCCATTCCAAAGAAATGTGACCCAACTGAGTGTGGAAACTACAGAACAGTGTCATTGATTTCACATGCAAGCAAGATTCTACTGAAGATTATCCAAAAACATTTAGAACAACA
>NW_006399786.1:15136709-15137505 GCF_000299155.1 Elephantulus edwardii | reverse complement strand
GGGATGGGTGTGTCAGAGTTGGTGCGGTTGGCGCAGGATAGAGCAGGGTTTAGGGCTGTTGTGCATAGGGTCGCTATGAGTCGGAAACGGCTCGATGGCACATAACAACAACAACAACAACAATATTTCTCAAAGTTTAGTAAGGTAGAAGTTGGATTCAGAGAACTAGCTCAGTATAAAGTATTTTTCTAACTGCTGATTCTGAGAGAATTCTAGTGCAAAGATCATGGGTCTCACGGGTATTCAACATTTTCTTGGTGATAGAACACCCTCTGAACTGTTTTTTTTTCTTTTCTTATAATATAAAAGAAGATAAGAATCATAACACAGGGAAATTCCTCTGCACTTATAACAAGTATGTGACTTGATTAAGGATATTGCTTGTATCCTCAATCCTCTTTCACTGGATCTGAGCTGCTTATATCAGACAACTTGTTGAGAGATAATGAAACCATTACTTAAGTGTCACAATGCATCATCACATAAATGCTAAACCAGTAATAATCATGACCAAAATTAATGCATGTTTTACAGGGACACACATTAATCTGGGGCAATCCAATAAAACTATTTGTTGTTGTTGTTTTTTTCTGGGATAAATGAGTGAATCAGTAGTTAATGAATGAATTACCTATTGAATGTTCACTTATTAAGAATGAAAGTATAAGCAATAACATCAAATCAAATCAATAATATACATTACTTTGGCATGCAAAAAAGTGTGCTCTTGGCAAGTATATTTTTTTTGTTCACTGTTTTATTATTAGAATGAAATTACTTAATGTTATTTCTTCTA
>NW_006399786.1:15122008-15136609 GCF_000299155.1 Elephantulus edwardii | reverse complement strand
AATATGTTTATATAAATATTGAATTAATATAAATACTAGTATTTAGCAGACATTCCTCTAGGTTGTATAGTCCTGGTGTACAAGTTTCCGTACCGCGGTCACTTGTGGTTACTATGAGGCTTAACACTGTGACACTGATTTGTCAAATGCATTAATGCTTGGCTACCCAATGCGGACAGAGAGTGTGGTGGAGCTCCCCAATTAAAACAAGCGTGGAAGGAGGAGTGGCATCCATTTCCATAATAGCTTGCCTCCGGAACCTGGAGAGAGGATGAAAGGCACCCAAGGGTCGATGACCCTCCTTCATATGGTCGCTATGAGTCACCTGCGACTCGATGGTACTTAACAACAGCAACAACAATCATTTAGCAATATTTATACATTAATAATCTATAGACTTTCTGTAAACAAGTTATGAAAAATCAGGAATTGCTAAAGAAGATTAAAGGTGAACCCAGTAAAGATTTGTCTTATCGATAATTTCACTAAAGAATTTGTTATAAAATGATATATTCTGAAAACATAAGACAAAAAAGACTTTATGCTTGACCGCAATTCTTTGTCACAAGGCTCTTGACAAAAACAAAAATAGACATTTTCTGTGAGTGATCAAATAAAATAAACAGTGAATATTACCTTATTCTTAACAAGAATTTTCTGCCTCTGGTAACATCTAGGAGCTCTTGTGACTAAGTTTGTAGAAAATTGCATCATTGACCTAAAGACTACATATCCTGTTGTGATTTACAACCTTGATAAACCAACAAGTATCAATGTGAGTTGCAGCTGACTTTAAGGAAAATAGTTAACTTGGTGAACTACTGACTTGGGAGTTGTACTACTAACTTAAAGTGTCTGGTTTGAATAAAACAGATTCCATCTGGGAAAATGATGGTCAGTCTACTCCTTTGCAATTTTCAGCCTCTGAAAACCCACTGGAGGGATAGTTAAGACCCTAACTATAAAGTCAAAGATATGATAGTTAAGGAATATATATAATGCTAATTAATTATACTTTGACCAGGAAGCAGTCGTCAGAACAGAACAAGGAAACCCTGCGTGCATGGTTCAAAATCAGAAAAGGAATGTGTCAGGGAGGCATCCTATCAATCTATGCACAGAACATATAATCTATGAGGCTGGACTTTATGAGAAAGAATGTGGCATGAATGTATGATACTACTTGATTGCCAAAACTGAGGTATTTGCTGAAGAAGACCAAGGACTGCGGTCTTCAATATGGGTTGGAGCTTAGCATCAAGAAGACAAAGATTCTTCCCACTGGGCCAATTGGCCATACCAGGATACATGGAGAATAAATGAGGCTGTTCACAATATAAGCTTGCTTGATTCCACAATCAACACTCTTGGCACCAATATACAGGAAATAAAAATAAATAAAAATATTAATTCTATTAGGAAAATCTGCTCTCAGGAAGCTCTACAGAATGCTGAAGAGCAACAATATCAGTCTAGAGACTAAGGGGCACTTGACCCAGGCCATGGTATTCACAACTACTACCTATACATCAGAGAACAGGACAATGACAAAGAATGGTAGAAGAAAAATCAGTGCCTTTGTTGTAGTGCTAGGAAGGAGTAGTGAATACACCATAGACTGCTAAGCAAACAAACAGGTGTGTCCTAGAGAGAGTGAAACTGGGAGGCAGGGATATTGAAGCTTCATCTGACATACTTTTAAAAATGTTGCTAGGAGGGACCAACTTTGGAAAATGTTGCTAGGAGGGACCAGATATTGGAGAAGACATTATGAATGTTGTTGTCGTTATTGTTATATGCCGTCGAGTCGTTTGCGACTCATAGTGACCCTATGTACAACAGTCCTAAACCCTGCTCTATCCTGTGCCAATCTCACTGCCTCTGACACACCCTTCCCGATTACCCCAGTCACTGAATCAATCCACCTCATAGAGGGTCTTTCCCTCCTGCGCTGTCCCTCTACTCTACCCAGCATGATGTCCCTCTCTAAAGACCTGTCTGTCCTTGCAACATGTCCAAAGTATGTCAGACGAAGCCCCAGAACCCTTGCCTTCAAGGAACAGCCTGGTTTAACCCTCTCTAGGCTGAATCTTTTGTTTTCTTGGCAGCCCATGGTATACATTCAATACTCTTCTCCAGCACCACAGCTGAAAGGCGTCAATTCTCCTTCTATCCTCCCTAGTCATTGCCCAACTCTCTGATTCATAACAAATGATTGCAAAAACCATGGCCTGTATCAGGTGCACCTTAGTCTCCAGAGAGACACCGTTGCTCTTGAATACTTTAGAGAGGTCCCTAACCTCAGACTTTCCCATCGGAATATGTTTTTTTTATTTCCTGGCTACTGGTGCCAAGAGTGTTGACCGTGGAGGTGAGCAAACTTAAGCTGTGAACAATCTCAATCTCTTCACCATCCATCCTGATGCTACTGATTGGTCCAGTGGTGAGAATTTTTGTCTTCTTGACATTGAGCCTCAGTCCATATTGAAGGCTGCAGTCCTTGACCCTCTGCAGTAAGTGCATGAGGTCCTCCTCAGTTTCAGCAAGCAGGGTTGTGTAATCTGCATAACGCAGATTGTTGATAGATCGTCCACCAATCCTAACGCCACGCTTCTCCTCATAGAGCCCAGCCTCTCGGATAATGTGCTCTGCATACACGTTGAAAAGGTATGGAGATAGGACACATCCCTGGCGTACACCCTTCCCAATTTTGAACCATGCAGTGTTGCCCTGCTCTGTTCTGACGACTGCCTCTTGGTCCAAGTATAGGTTTTGCATTAGCACAATTAAATGTTTTGGGATTCCCATTCTTCTCAGAGTCAGCCACAGTTTGTTATGATCCACACAGTCAAATGCCTTTGCATAATCAATGAAACACTGATAGACATTCTTCTGGTATTCTCTGCTTTCAGCTAAGATCCATCTAACATTAGCTACAATATCCCTAGTACCACGACCCCTTCTAAACCCTGCCTGGACTTCTGGCAGTTCTCGGCTGATGTACTGTTCCAGGCGTTTTTGGATAATCTTCAGTAGAATCTTGCTTACGTGTGAAATCAATGATATTGTTCTGTAGTTTACACATTCTGTTGGGTCACCTTTCTTTGGTATAGGAACCAATATAGATCTCTTCCAATCAGTTGGCCAAGTGGTTGTTCTCCAGATTTCTTGGCACAACTTGGTGAGCACATCCAGGGCAGTATCTGTTAGCTGAAATATGTCAATTGATATACCATCTATCCGGGGGCCTTATTTTTTGCTATTTCCTTCAAAGCAGCTTGAACTTTTGACTTCATCACCATAGGCTCTGGTTCAAATGCTATTTCATTAAATTCTTCATCTGCCAATTCCTTTCGATACAATGACTCAGTATATTCCTTCCATCTTCTTTTGATACCTCCTGGGTCATTTAACATTCTGCCTAAAGCATCCTTGATTGTAGCAACTCGAGGTTTGAATTTGTTCTTCAGTTCCTTGAGCTTAAGAAATGCTGAGAGAGTTCGGCCCTTTTGATTTTCCGACTCCAGCTCCTTGCACATTTCCTTGTAATATTTTCCTTTGTCATTCGGTGCTGCCCTTTGGAATCTTCTGTTCAGCTCTTTAGTATCTTGTATTCTTCCTTGTGCTTTGGCTTCTTTACGTTCCAGTGCGATCTTCAGAGTTTCTTCTGACATCCATTTTGGTCTTTTCTTCCTCTTCTGTTTTTGTAATGACCGTTTGCACTCTTCCTGGATAATACATTTAATTTCCTCCCACAACTCATCTGGTCTTCGCTCATTAGTGTTCAAGGCCTCAAACCTGTTCCTGAGATGATTCTGAAATTCAGGTTGTATGAAATTAAAGTAATATTTTGGCTCCTGTGGATTCGGATTAATTTTCCTCAGCTTCAACTTGAACTTGCTTGTGAGTAGTTGGTGGTCTGTTCCACAATCAGCTCCTGGCCTAGTTTTCACAGCTGATAACCGAGCTTCTCCAGCAGTTTTTTCCACAGATGTAATCGATCTGATTTGTATGCATACCTTCAGGTGAAATCCATGTGTATAATCTATGTTTATGTCTCTTAAAAATGTATTTGCAATGAATAAGTCATTGTGCATAATTCAATCATTCTATCTCCAGCTTCATTTCTGTTACCAAGTCCATGTTTTCCAACTACTGATTCTTCTTCCCTGCTCCCAATTTTTGCGTTACAGTCGCCCATTATTATCAATGCATCTTGTTTGCATGTTCCATCTATCTCTTCCTGTAACAGTTGGTAGAAATCATCTGTTTCTTTTCTTTGGCTCTGGTTGTTGGTGCATATATCTGAATGATAGTGGTATTCACTGGACTTCCTTGTAAGCGTATGGATATAATCCTGTCACTCACGATGTTGTACTTCAAGATGGATCTAGAAATTCCTTTTTTTACTATGAAAGCAACTCCATTATGAATAGAAGAGTAAAATATACTTCTGTCTGTCTATCTATTATCTATCTATCTATCTATCTATCTATCTATCCATCTATCCATCCATCTATCTATCTATCCATACACACATAGGTAGTTGTTGTTGTTCTTGAGCACCATGAAGTTGGAACCGACCCATAGCTGACCTTCTGATGGGTTTTCAGTGTAAATTTAATTTCACAGGAGGAGATTTCCCATCTTTCTTCCATGAATCAGCTGGTGGATTAGAAGCATGTGCCTTTGGGATTGCTGTCAAGTTCCTTACAATTTCTCCATATATATTTGTCATTATGTGTCTTATATCACCTATGACTCTAAGAACAATATGTGCAACAGAACAAAACACTGTGCATTCCCATATCTACTTCACAATCATTGCTGTCTCAGCCTATTTTAACAGCTACTATCAACCTGTATTATTGAGTATCTTCCTCTTTTCTTCAACACTCTGTTTTAATATGTATGCTGTCTTTTTCCAGGTACTAGCTTGTCCTGAGAGAGCTTTGGTAGCTTATTGGTAAGGAAGTGCACTGACAACACAAAGTTACACAGTTCAAATCCACCAGCTGCTCCATGGGAGGAATATGGGGGATCTCCTGTGCTATTTATTGTCTCTAAAAACCCACTAGAGGGTCAGCTATGGGTCAGTCCCAATTCCATCGCACACACCAACAACAGCGCCTCCTGATAATCTGCTCAACGTATGTGAGAAAAAGTCTTTCTCTCCATATATCTAAAGAGTGTTCTGATTGCCCTTTATCCAAGATAGATTAGTTTCTTATTTTGGCAATAAAAGGCATATTTTATATTCTTCCCAATATCAAAATTTAGAAACATCAATTATTTTTTTGCCATTATTATCCATTGATCATTTTTGGTTTGTATATGAAGTTATTAAAAGTATGACAACATGGTGTGAAATAAGCAATATCCATAACAGCAGTGTGGGGATGCCGAATCCAAATTGTACCTATAATTCCACAAAAGGAAACTGTCTCTATCAACATTCACAGTATAAAACAGATCTCTATAAGGGCAGATATGCTCGCAAGCCCTCCCCGCATCTCTTCACCTACCTCTGCCGTTATTTACTATTTCTATTACTTCTAGCTTTTTTGTACCATTGAGTTGAAACTAACTTATAGCTGATCCTCTATCAGGTTTTCAGAGGCAGTTAATCTAATGGAAGGAGACTGCTAATCCTTTTCCTTCAGAACAGCTGGTAGATCTGAACTGCATGCCTTTGGAATTGTAGGGCAGCTTCTTACCACTAGGATACTTCTATTAACACTAGGTCTTAAAAATCTATGCAAATGACTATACATATATAGACTTTCCAGAATCTCACAATTGTGTGATTCATTAGATAAACAGGTTGGAAGTGGAAGAGGGAGGCAAAGGACACAGAGAAAAGCACACAGTGAAAGTCCAGATTCAGTCCAGCAACACAAATTTAAGAAACCACTGGTTTCTTCAGTTGTCCAGCAAGCTTCCTCTTACAGAAAACTAAGTCATCTCTTCCTTGGATTGACTGACAGGCAAAAACCTTCTGGTTCTAGATCCATCTGCGTCCATCAGGCAAAAGCTTGCCACCATCTCCCTATGGTCTACTTCCTGGTTGTAGATTTTTCAGGATGTTTGGAAGACTGTTGATGTTGTGGATTAGGATGTCTAGAGTTCTTCCAAGCTTTTCTTTAATGAAGTTTATAGTTCTTGGTTTTAGTCCTAGGTCCATTATCCACCTTGAGTTGTTTTTTTGTATACAGAGTGAGATGTTACTCTTGGTTATTTTCTGCAGATAGTTTTCCAATTTTGCCAACACCATTAGTTTAAAAGTCTGTCATTTCCCCACTAAACTTATTTCATCTCTTTGTCAAAAATCAGTTGAGCATAGGTAAATGGGCTGTTTTCCAGGTTCTTAATTTTATTCCATTGATCTATGTGTCTGTCGTTGTACCAGTACAATGCTGTCTTGACCACCACAGCAGTGTAGGAGGATTTGACATCAGGGAGTGAGATACCTCCTGCCTTGTTTCTCTTTTTCTGTATTTTTGTTGTTTGTTTTTTTGTTTGCTTGTTTGTTTTGTTTTTTCTTTGCTAGCCCCCATCTGTTGATTATTTTGAAGTAACTGATCAACTGCTGGTCAAGTATCCGCAGGTGAGGCAGCTATAAACTACATACCAGAGGGGTGGGGGTGGGGGTGGGTGCAGGGGTGGCTAAAGGTGAAAACTTAAAGATTCATTTTACTTGCACATTTCCACCTGGCTTTTTGTTCAGGTCAAAGACAACGGATAAAAAAGCCATTCTTTAAAATCTCAACATCACACCCAGTTAAGACGCACCTTAGTACACAAAGAAGTGAGATTCTTAATTTTTAGAGCTTTGAAAAGGTCTCTTGAAGTCAATGTAGATCTGTGGTAATGTAGTACATAGAGAACTATGGTGCTAACCAAAAGTCTATCTCCAGAAGTTTGAATCCACTAGTTGCTTCATTTGGCACAAAGATGGGGAAGTTGCTTCCTGTTACGATTTACAGACTCAGAAACCCAATGGAAAGTCATTGTAACTCATAACCAGCCATGAATATTATAGTATTACTTCAGCCAACTTTTCCAATGCAATAAGTTGGTTGATTTCTTGACCATTGATTCTTTGGCTGTTCATTGTAGATGGAAATAAAATTAAATCTTTGCCAATTTAAATCTTTCCCCCCATTTATCATGGTGCCACTTAATGGTCCAATTATGAAGAATATTGTTTTCTTTATATTTAGGTTTAATCCATATGAAAGGCCAAAATTAATTCTCTTCAATAAGTCTTCTTTACTTTCATCAAATAAGGAAGGATGTGTTAAACATACATTACAGGTAGTTAAAGAGTCCTCCTCCAATCCTAGTTCCAAATTCTTTTTCATGTAGTCCAATTTCTTAGGTTATTTGCTCAAAATAGAGACTGAATAATTATTCTGATGCAGCAACTACTTCTTAGGTCCAGAATCCACGTGAACATAATTAAGTATTCTGGAATTCCTTTTCTTCATACTATCATTTATTATTTGTTATGTTCCATGTAGTTAAACAGTTGAATGACTTTACATAGTCATTGAAATATGGTTAAGCATCTTTCTAGTATTCACTGTCTTCAGCCATTATTCCTCATTCCCTGTCTTCTTCTGAATCCAGGACAAATTTAATGTTGGCTGTAAACTTAATTGCATTCCACCCTGTAATATTATCAACTTAATTTTTTAAGTTATCATTTAAAAAAATCATAAAAATGACATATGAGTTACCTCATTTTAGCGCTTTCAGAATGGTTCCGTTTTTAAAATAAGGGGAAATATAGATAATTTATAATTTACTAGACTTTTTAATTACAAGTAGTCAATCAATTAGTATAAATATTTTATCCAAAGTAATGCTACATGTTTGAATGTCATCTTTTAAGTGTTGCATTTTCTTAATAAAAAGGTGGGGTTTTTTTTCTCAAATAAGCTATTTATGTTTAGTGTTGTTGTTGTGTACTGTATAGTCAGAAGCGACCCATTGCTGACCTACAACTGGTTTTCAGAGGCAACTAATTTCATGGGATGGTGATTGCCCATCCTTTTTCAGAGGAGCAGATGGTGGCCTTGAACTGTGTGCTTTCAGGATTGCAACACAGCTCCTTGCCACTAGGCTACCAGCCTTCCCAATCTCATAGCATCTCTCTGATTGCACTGAGTTGGAGCATTACTTCATGTGTCTGTTGGCAATCTCAATGTTTGTCTGTGAAAATTCTTCTCATATCTTTTGCTCATTTTATGATTGAGTTAACAATATTTTCCTTATGGAAGCCTTGTCATAGTCTGTAAACTTTCATATAAGACCGTTCTTTTAGATGTTATTGCCAAATGTTTGTTGTTTATTTTTTTCTAGTTAGTAAGTTTTCCTTTTCATCCTATTGGGAAAAAAAAAATTTGATATACACAAGGACTAAATCTTTAGAAGATTCCATTTGCTGAAGTTATCCTCTTCCAGTTGAGCATTTCTGGCTGTATGGCATCCACTTCCTAAGTAACATGCCTCCGGAAACTCTACGCACTTTGATAATTGCCAATAGTTGTAGGGGGGCTTCAGGCCTTTTGTTCATATGGTCACTATGAATCGTGCTTGGCTTGAAGGCAAAAAAAAACACCCACAAAAATGCGTAGCATAGGATAGGGTTTTACGTTTTGTCTTTTATATTATTTATTATTAGTATCTTCTTCTTCTTCTTCTTCTTCTTCTTCTTCTTCTTCTTCTTCTTCTTCTTCTTCTTCTTCTTCTTCTTCTTCTTCTTCTTCTTGTTTTTCTTCTTCCTCCTTCCTTCTTCCTTCTTTCTTCTTTCTTCTTTCTTCTTCTTTATAAAGCCCTTTTATATAAGGGCTTTACCCTTAAGGCTCTGATCCACCTTGAGTTCATTTTTGTGTATGAGATGTAGATCTTGCTTCAATTTTCTGCAAGGAGAAGAGCACTTTTGCCAGCACCATTTATTGAAGGAGTTGTCATTTCCCCATGTGACAGACTTTATTCCCTTGTCAAATACCAGTAGAACGTAAGTAGATGGGTCAATTTATTGGTTCTTCATTTTGTTCCATTGATCTCTGTATCTGTCATTGTACCAGTGCCAGGCTGTTTTGGATATTTTAACTAAGTTGTAGGTGTTGAGATAAGGGAGTGGGATGTGTCCCACTTAATTTTTGTTTTTCAGAAGTGGTTTGTTTATTCAGAGTCTCTTTCCTTTCCAAATAAACTTGCTAATTGCCTTTTCTATTTGCTTAGAAATGAATTTATTTTGGGGTTCGGGTTAAGCATTTAGATTTCTTTGGGTAGAATTTTCATTTTCACTATATCGTGTATATCTATCCAAGAAAAGGGAACATTTTCCCATATAGGTTGATCTCTTATTGTTGCTCATAGTAGTGTTTTGTCGTTTCCTTTATGAAGGTCTTTTGTGTCTGTAATTAGGTTTATTACCAAGTATCTCAATTTGTCGTTGGCTATTGTAAATGATCTTTTTCCAAGGACTGCTCTCTCCTGGCAACATGCCCAAAGATTATGAGATGGAGTTTCAAAATCCTTTTCTTCCAAGAGAAACCTGATTTCACTTTCTCCAAGGCAGAACTGTTTCTTTTCTTAACATTACATAGTATGTTTAATACTCTTCTCCAGCACCACAAGTCAAAGGATTTGATTGTTCTTCCATTATCCTTAGTCATTGTCAAGCTTTCTAATGTATAGCCAATAATTGTGAAGACGATGGCCTGGATTAGACAAATCTCTAAACTAACATGGTTTCTCTACAATACTTTGCAGATGTTCCTGACAACAGACTTTCCCAGTGCAACTTATCTTTTTATTTCCTGACTGCTAGTGCCTAGAATATTGACTACGGATCCTAACAAGATGAAGTTATTAACAATCTCAATCTCCTCTCCATCTATTGTGATGCTGTCAATTGGCTACATTGTGAGAATTGTTATTTTATTATGAGCTTCAATCCATGTTGAAGATTGCATTTTTTTTACCTACTGTAGCAAATGCTTTAAGTCCTTTTCAGTTTAGCTGAACAAGGTTGTGTCATTTATGTAATGCAGATGGTTGATGAATCTTCTTCAAATCCTGATTCCACATTCTTCTTCACAGAGTCCAATATTCTGAATGATCTTTTGCACATAGAGATTGAAAAGGTATGGGGGAAAGATACACTCCTTTCTTGACTTTTAACTATATAGTATTTCCTTGCTTTGTTTTGCCAAATGATTCCTAGTCTAAGAATAGGTTGGGCATAAGCACAATCAAACGTTTTCAGATTCCTATTCTTCTGAATGTTAGTCATAGTTTTTGTAATCCACACAGTCAAATGTTTTTGCATAGTCAATTGAACACAGACATTTTTATAGTACTCGTTGCTTTCAACCAATATCCATCTGACATTGGCAATGATGGCCCTACCCTGGATGATATGGATTTACACAGTGACTGGAGTAATAGGGGCAGGTGTGTTGGAGAGAGTGAGATTTTCTCAGGGTAAGGTAGAGTTCAGAACTATTGTTCATAGTTTGCTTTGAGTCATAGTCTATTTGGCACATTACAACAACAACAACAAAAACATTATAAATGGTAATGCTTTCTTAATTTCTTTCCAGTTTTCTGACACTGTAAAAGAATCTCACTAGTTTTTGTATAATGATGTATGTCCTGTCACTCTACTAAATTGATCAACTAGGTCTAACAGGTTTGTGGTTTTTAGACTTTGGGGTTTTCTGCTTACACTGTCAAACTGTGGGCATGAAACAAAATGTTTACTACCTCTTTGACAGTTTGGATGCCTCGTATGTCTTTCCCTGGTTATATTACCCTAGTAAGTACTTCTTATAGAATATTGAATAGCATTAGTGAAAGTGGGCATCTTTGGTCCCTATTCACAGGCAGAATGACTTTAGTCTTTCTTCATTGAAAATGATGTTGGCTCATGATTTTGTATATATGCTTTTCACCATGTTGAGGAAATCCTCTTCTATTTCAAATTTATTTCACTGCTTTAATCAGGAAGGAGAGTTGGATTTTTTAAAAGGCCTTTCTGTGTGACAACTTGATAAGTTCATGTCCCTCTTATTTTTTACTTTCTTAATGCGATTAATTACATTGATGGTTTTCCTTATGTTGAACCATCCTTGCATACCTGTCATGAATCCCACTTGGTCATTATGAATTATTTTTTATGATGTTGGATTATATTAAGTATTTTTTGCATTTATATTCATGAGAGACATTGGGTTTTAGTGTTCTTTTTTGGTAATGTCTTTACTTGGTTTGGTATTAGCATTATGCTTGCTTCATATAATGACAATAAGAGTGTTTTTATTTTTCTATTTAAAATAATTGAAATAGAATTGATGATAATTCTTCTCCAAATATTTGTTAGAATTTAGCCATGAAGCCATCTGGGCTAGCAAATCTTTTGGAGTTAATTTGTTTTATGACCTGTTCAATTTCTTCTTTTGTGATGAATCTGTAAATGTGTTCAACATTTGTCCATCTCAATCTGGGTAGGGTGTGAGCTTAAAGAACAATTTCTAGAACAAATTCTAGAGGATGTGCCATTTCCTTTAGTTTTAAAATTTGTCAAACTATAGCTTTACATATATTTCATTATAATATATATTATATATACACATGTATATATAATCTTGTATTACATATAATATTGTATTATATATAATCTTGTATTATATATAATCTTGTATTACATATAATCTTGTATTATATATAATATTTCACTATAATTTATTTAATTTCAGAATGTTTTATTTTGATGTCACCTCTTTAAATGCTTATTTGTGTTATTTATGTCTTCTCTTTGTTTTCTTTTATTAAATTTGCCAATAATTTGTCTATTTTACTGACTCTAAGAACCAGCTCCTTTTTGGTGGTTTAAATTCTTTTTCTGTTCTATACCATTTATTTCAACTTTGGTCCTTAAATTTTTCTTTCTTCTAAAGGCTATGAAAGTTTCTTCTAGAACTTATTGTTATTTTTCTATTCGATGGAAGTATTGAGTTAAGTAATTACATTTGCTACATTCTTCCTTTTCCATGAATTTGTCTATTGCTATAACATGCCTGCCACATGCTTAGCTGTATTCCGGAGGTTTAATTCTGTTCTGCTTTTTATTGATTTAGGGGAAATTTTTTCTTTCACATTTTATTTTTTTCTGCAACCTAATTGTGTTTTTTGCTGCTGCTGTAGTCAACTGTCAAGTTGACTATGACTCACAGTGACTCAACAATAGCTGTTGAACCATGCTCTATCTTATTCCAATCCCACTCTCTCTGATACAGCTACCCTCACTGTTCAGATACTGTGTCAATACATCTCATCTAGGGTTTTCATCTCCTGCACTGTCCCTCCACTCTTCCAAGCATGATGTCCTCCTCCAAGGACTGGCCCAACATGCCAAAGTATATGAGATGGAACCTCAAAACCATTGCCTCCAAGAAGCAGCTTGGTTTCACACTCTCTAGGTTAGAACTGTTAGTTCTCTTGGCAGTCTATACTATGTTTAATGTACTTCCCCAGCCCCACAATTCAAAGACATTGATTCTTCTTCTAATACTTATATTAATTTTCCAGTTTTCAGGAAACACCTTAGTATTTAGACTGACATCCTTACTCTTCACTCGGGAGAGGTCCTTGAGAGCAGATTTTCCTAATATGACTCTTCTTTTTACTTTCTGACTGCTGGTACCAAGTGTGCTGATTGTGAAACATAGCAAGTGGAAACTGTTAACAATTTCAACCTCTTGGTCTATCATGGTGCTGTCAATTGGCCCAGTGGTGAGAATCTTTATTTTATTGACATTGCGATGCAATCCATATTGCAGACTACAGTCATGGACCCTCTACACCAAATACTTCAGGCTTTTTTTCAGTTTCAGCAAGCCAGGTTGTGTCATCTACAATAACACAGGTTGTTCAAGAATCTTCCTCCAAACCTGAGGCCACATTCATCCTCATAAATTCCAGACTCCTAAATCACATGTTCTAAATACAAATTGAAAAAGTATGGAGAAATGACATATCCCTGACACACTGCTTCTTGATTTTGAGTTGTAGGATAATATCAAGGATATTGTCAATGAAAAGAACAAAGATTATTACAAAGACAGGAGGGAAATAAAAACGAACAACAAAACAACAAACACCAAAATCCAGACTGGCTATCAGAAGAGATTCTGAAAATTACCTCAAAAAGAACAGTCTGACACTAAACAATTTCAGAAACTATCTTATGAACAATAATGAACCAACAATAATGAAATGAGATCTTACTGTGCTGAAGGCATTGATAAAAAAATAAGGTGCCAGATATCAATGGATTACCAATTGACATGTTTCAACAAACGGATGCAGACCTGGAAGTACTTATCAGTCTATGCCAGGAAATTTGGAGGACAGCCAATTGACTGGGAGAGATCCATATTTGTTCCCATTCCTAAGAGAAGTGATCTAACATAATTTGGAAATTATAAAACAGTATTATTCATATCATATGCAAGCAAAATATTGCTAAAGATCATTCAAAAAATGGGTAGAAGCACACATGTTGCAATCTTGAAGGCACAGGCTTTGAAAAAAGCCTGTTTCATGGGAGCAAGCTAAGCAATCTCCCCCCACGGGATTAATTCCCTCTGAAAAACCTTACAAAGAGTGAGCTGAGCTATGGGTAGGTTCCAACTCAATGTTACACAACAACAACAGTAAGTACATAGATAGAGAATTGCCAGTTTAAATAGGTTTTAAAAGCAGTCTTGGCACCAGGGACATATTTCTGATACTAAATGGATCCTAGCTGAATGTAAATAATTCCAGAAGAATATCTATTTATGTTTTATTGACTATGCAAACACATTTGACTGTGTGAATCAGAACAATTCACGATTAACATTGATAAGGATGGAAATCGTAGAACATGTAAATGTACTCATGTGAAACATAACAATAGACCAAGAGGCTGTTGTTTAAACAAAGAAAGGAAACACTCCATGGCTTAATAAAAAGAGAGATGTGTGTCAAAGTTGTATTTTATTTTCTCCATATCTGTTTAATCTGTATGCTGAGCACATTATTTGGGAAACCATACTGCGTGAATAAGACTGTGCCATCAGAATCAGAGGAAGACTCATCAACAACCTTCATTATGCAGATGGCATAACCTTGCTTGCTGAAAGTGAAAACTTGAAGCCTTTGCTATAGTGTGCAACTCACTGTCAAGAAAACAAATTCAACCACTAGACTAATAGACAACATAATGATAGATAAAACAAAGGTTAAAACAGTAAAAATGTTCATCTTTGCTTGATCTACAATGCATACACTTGGTACTAGTATTCAGGAGATCAAGATATGTATATAGTGGTTTATCGATTTTGTTGACCTTTTCAAAGAACCAACTCCTAGTTTTGTTGATAGTTTCAATTGTTTTTCTGTTCTCTATTTCATTAATTCTGCTCTTGTTTTTATAATTTCAGTTTTTTTAGAGGTGTCGGGTTTTCTTGCTGTTCTTTTTCAATTTGCTGGAGATATTGGGTTAGAGAGTCAATAGTCTGTTTTTCCTGTCTTTTGATG
>NW_006399786.1:15119133-15120243 GCF_000299155.1 Elephantulus edwardii | reverse complement strand
CTCTTTTAAGTTCTGTGTCAGAAATTTCCATGAGCCTTTCTGATTTCAGGGTATTGGCTGCTCTTGTGTCATCTTTTGTGAGTGACATCTTGCTTTGCTCTTGAATATTGTGTGGGATGGTTTGCTTTCTTCGTGACATTGGTATGTGTTCTTGGTCCGAAGACAATACTCTTGAGATCACATGGGCAGCTACAAAACTTGTGTGTTTCTCTGACTTTATGACTTCAGAAAATTGTCAGTTCAGCACCTGCTAGGGCAATCTCTTGTTGCTAAAACAGGTCAAGGTACTCCTGTTTAAAGTCAAGTTGATTGCCCAGACGTGTAGGCACTGGGGTGGAGCCAAATGGGGGTGAGGCAGGGAAAGTGTTGGGTGATCGCACGGGCAGGTCAATAGCTTGGAGGACCTTGCTCAAACCTCTGCTGTCTCAGTGTGTTCATGACGGGAGTCCTAACTCAAATTCCTGCTATTTCCTACCCAATGGTTTTCTCAGTGTTCCCTGTCCGGTGGCAATTACGCAGGTGCCCTCACACAATAGCCCCTGCTCCAGCAGTGTCTTGGATCCAACAGGATCCGAAAAGTCAAGGTCAAGTTCCCACCCACCCACTAGCCTCTAGCTGGTCTGCAGAGTTCACAGAAGCCAGCTGGCTGGCTCGTTTTGGGCAGTTGGTGTAGCCCAAGAGAGCTCGGCAAAATTCCCCACTTGTGGGTGCGCCCTTAGGTGCTCTCCGGGATAATCAGCAATGCCCCAGTAAACACAGATAAGATCCTACCAGCCTTTCTCCTGCCAGATTAGTTCCTCAACAGCTCCCCAGGTAGCTCTGGGTGATGTCTGGATCCAAGGTAGTGCCCTGAGGTCATAGGGCTGTGGTGGGGGTTGAGATGTGTGGTTGTGGAGCTGCAAGGGGGGTGGGGGGAAGGGGAGGAAAGCATAGGACTAGGGGGAAAGGAGCGCAGGGGTTGGACACTATCACCAAGAGGTCAGGACGGGGCTTGGACACAAATAATCTGAATAAGAGATCAATCAGGCAACATCACAACAGACCCAACTAAAATAAAAAAGCTAACATTAGAATACTATGAAAAACTATACTCAAACAAATATGAAAATC
>NW_006399786.1:15099107-15115898 GCF_000299155.1 Elephantulus edwardii | reverse complement strand
GGTCAACTGATCTTTGACAAGGAGATGAAATCAGTGAAGTGGGGAAACGACAGCCTTTTTAACAAATGGTGTTGGCAAAATTGGAAAAATATTTCTAAATTTTTGAGAAAACACCAAATCACTTTCCATAGTGGTGGCATCGTTTTACACTCTCATCAGTAGTGAATAAGAGTTCCAAACTCACCACAGCCTTGCCAGGATTTATTATTTACTGCTCTGTTGAACTTTGCTATTGTTGCTGGGATGAGATGATATGTCATTGTTGTTTTTATTTGCATCTTTCTGAGAGCAAGTGATTTTGAACATTTCTTCGTGTGCTTGTTTGTCATCTGAATGTTTTCTTTTCATATTCTGTGCCCATTTTGCAATTAGGTTATCTACCTTTTTCTCATTGAGGAGCTGAAGTACTCTGTAAATCTTAGATATGAGTCCTCTATCAGGTATGTCACACATTGAAACTTCTCCATTAGTCTAAGGAAAGCCACATACTGGGGGAAAATATTAGTAGTAACTACTCTTGTAAAAACAGCACCACCAGGACCCTACTGCCTACCTGTAGAACATTTATCACTACTGAAAGGTAACTTAAAAGGAATATCTGAAAGCTACAAGCTATGCTTATTTTTCTCTCAAATGTATCGATATTAAATACTACAAAGAAAATGTTTCACTTAAAGTGTCAAGTGAAAAGGTACAGATCAAAATAATTACATTGTTTAATTTGACATTTCTTTCTAGGAAATTGTTTCCTAAGTATAAACCTAACTAGTAAAAAGTTCTCTAAATAATATTCCCAAAGTGACAGTAGTTGCTGCAGAGTTTTTCAAACATTCATTTACAAATGTGAGGTAACTGCTTCATGTTTTCAAAGACAGCATTTTAACTAGTGTTATAAATGAATTCTGGCACATATGTTTTCTAGATTTCTAACATTATAGCTTCATCTTCCAAGGGAATTCTTTTGGCTTAATGGTAAGGAGTTGCACTGCCAATGCAAAGGGACGTAGTTAAAATCCACCTGCTTTTCCATGGGAACAAGATGGGCAATATCATCCACTGCAATTGTCTGCCTCTGAAAATATATTTGAGGGTTAGCTGTGAGTTGGTTCTGATTCTATGGAAGAAAACAACAATGTCATCTTCTTGTTAAATAGTTATGTTCTATTACGTAAACAGAATAAAGGATATTTATGCACTCAGAAATATCATATGTATTTCTTTAGTTCTGCAGGAAAAATAAGAAAGATATTAGTTTATTTTAGAAATATTGATTTCTAGTTTAACAGCTTGTATGTTAATATTTGACAACAAGTTCAAAGATCATTTTTATTATTAAAATATTCACATACTAGTGAATTGTTACTAAAGAAACTTGGTAACTTTTACTCACTGGTTTAGTGCTTGGAAAGGGGAAACAGCCCTTTCTTATGAAAGACGTTATTGATGACTCCTTTACTCTTCAATTTTGTTGTATACCCTTTAACTTTTAGTGCTTTAAGTGTTACTCTAGGGAAAGTGGTCTGTAAGATGTAATATATATATATAGTAATATATATATATTACTGGAGTAATCAGGATGGGTGTGTCAGAGGCAGTGTGATTGACACAGGGTAGAGCAGGGTTTAGGGCTATTGTACATAGGGTCGCTATGAGTTGAAAGCGACTCGATGGCACATAACAACAACAATACCAAATCTTTTATTGTTGTTATGTTCCATCGAGTTGCTTGCAACTCATAATGACCCTATGTACAACAGCCCTATACTCTGCTCTGTCCTGTGCCAATCGCACTGTCTCTGACACTCCCATTCTGATTATCCCAGTCACTGAATCATTCCACTTCATAGAAGGCCTTTCCCTCCTGCGCCGTCCCTCTACCCTCCCAAGCATGATGTCCTTCTCCAAGGACCGGTCTCTCCTCACAACATGTCCACAGTATGTTAGATGGAATCTCAGAATCCTTGCCTCCAAGGAGCCACCCAGTTTAACCCTTTCCAGGACAAATCTGTTTGTTTTCCTAGCAGTCCATAGTATTCTCAATACTCTTCTCCAGCACCACAGCTCAAAGGCATCAATTCTCCTGCTATGCTCCTTGGTCATTGTCCAACTCTTTGATGCATGACAAGTGATTGTGAAAACCATGGCCTGTATCAAATGCACCTTAGTCTCCAGAGAGACACCATTGCTCTTCAGTACTTTGAAGAGGTCCCTAACAGCAGACTTTCCCATGGCAATGTGCCTTTTAATTTCCTGACTACTGGTGCCAAGAGTGTTGACTGTGGAGCCAAGCAGACTAAAGCTGTGCACAATCTCAATCTCTTCACCATCCATCCTGATGCTGCCAACTGGTCCAGTGGTGAGAATCTTTGTCTTCTTGACATTGAGCCTCAGTCCATATTGCAGGCTGCAGTCCTTGACCCTTTGCAGCAGGGTTTTTTTTTTATTAGGATTACATAAATAGAACAAGTAAATTCAGAGAGTATGCAATTCATAGAGAGAAGGTCCATTCAGTAAATATTTACTGAATAGCTATTTTATGTAAGTAACTGCTATGAGCCTTGGAGGTTGAAAGGCAGGGAAAGCCTCAAAGAGTTCAGGAAAGAGGCAGTGTGACAGAAAGAAAACAGCTAATCTCTGCCTATATTTACCTTGTGGCACTTCCCCTTTAGTCCAAATTCAAGTTCAAATTCTATCAATACCACTTTGAAAGTATTTCATAAGAAAGCAGAAAACTCAAGTGACTTCAGTACTAATAATTTGGCACTCTCCACAGCTGTGTTCTACTAGATAAATGATTAAAAAAAGTGAACTGACATGCGTTTCAAAAACAACAAAAAAAAAAAGTTAACTGAGAATATAGCCTGACCACCATCACATATTGTTTTCTTGTTAGGTGATATGGATGGAGTCAATTATAATTCACAGTAACTCCATGATCAATAGATCCCAGCCTTGTCCTTTTCTGTCCCATCCTCACAATTTTTTTGCATGCTCAGAGCCATTGTTGAAGTCACCACGTCAATTAATACATCTTAGTAAAAAGTTTTCTCTCTTTCGTTAAACCTCTACTTTGCAAAGCATGATGCTTTTTTTTTTTAGGGTTTTTCTCCCCAGAGGGCTAATACCGTTAGACAACATTCCGAAAGTATATCAGATAAACTTTAACCACTCTTCCTCAAGTAGTTGGATGTGTTTCTTCAAAGATTTGTTTGTTTGGCAGTCAATAGTATAGTCAATATATTTTGTCAACACCACAATTCGAAGTCATAAAATATCCTTTAATCTTCCTTCTTCATTGTCCAACTTTTACAAGCATATTTAAAAAAATGGGGGGGGGAGCAAATAGCCTAACAACAAAACAATTCGTGGTTTCTGTCAGACATATTTTATAGTCTTTAAACTGATTCCCCTGTTCTTCAGTACCTTAAAGAGATTTCTCCACAGCATATTTGTCCAAAGAAACATATCCTTTGGTGTCTTGACTGTTGTTACTAATGTATGTTCATTGTGGATGAAAGTAAAATTAAATTATTGACATTGACCTTTTTTCCCTCCATTTAATATGGTGTTGCATATTGATCTAGTTATGAAGATATTTGTTTTCTTAAAGTTCGTGGTCTTTATCTTCTTAAATCATTGCTTCAATTTTCCACATTCTTTATAGATTATCTTTTGCTCAGTGTAAGCCATATGATTAAATAGACAGGCAACAAGTGCGAAGATGGGTTTAAGATAACTGACTCCACTAAAGTGGCATGGTTGAAAATTTTCGTGACCTTGTTATAAGAAGTTACCCTGCAAGCCAAAAGACATGTCTTTGAGTCCTTCAGCTGCTCTGCAGGAAAAGGATGAACAATCTCTTCCTGTGCAATTAACTGCCTCTGAAAACCTCTGCAAGGTCAGCTGTGAATCAGTTCTAACTCGAAGGCCCACAATTTCAACAAGGGTGGCCTAGTGAAAAGAAGCTGTACAGTACTTCCCAAAACACATGGCACTAATCCACAGCTGCTTTGTGAAAGAAGGATGGGCAATCTCTTACTATGTTATTAACTCCCTCTGAAAACGCAATGGAAAGTCAGCTATGAGTCAGTTCCTACTCAATGATAACAAATAACAATTATACTAGGAGCTATGGTTCCAAGCATTGAGGACTTTTCCTCCTAGGATCGCTATGAGTCGCCTGCAACTTGATGACACTTAACAACAATAACATCAACATAGAGAAAGAGATCAGCTGGCCCAGTGAACAGGAAGTGATTCTACCAAGCCAAAGGTGGGTGACTTTTAATCCGCGGCCCTTGGGCCTGTCTTTCATTGTTTTCATTCAGACATTCCTCTAGGTCATTTAGCCCTGGTGTACAAGTTGCTGTACAGCAGTCACTTGTGGTTGCTGTGAGGCTGAACACTGCAATACTGATGTGTCAAATGTGTTAATGGTCAGTTACCCCTGATTAAAACAAGCTTGGAAGGAGGAGAGGCATCGACTTCCATAATAGTTTGTCTCCAGATATCCTATGAACTGGAGTGAGGATAAAAGACACCAAGCATTGAGGACTCTCCTTCATAGGGTCACTATGAGTCACCTGTGACTCGATGGCACTTGACAACAACAAAAACAACAAGGAGCTATGGCGACCTAGTGGTATAGAGTGGTGATGCTAACTCAGAAGCACACTGTTTAAATTCACCAGCTACTTCATGAGAGAATGATCAGCCACCTCCTCCCATGTGATTTTGTATGACCTCTGAAAACCTGCTGGAGGGTTAGCTGTGAGTTGGTTCTCACTCAATAGTATATAATAATATCTATCTATCTACAAACCCAGAGAATATAGACTATAATGATAAGAAGTTAAAAGCTTTTTCCTTCTTCACTTTAATTCTTGTTAATGGAAAGTAGTAAATTTCCCCTAAAACGACATAAGGAATACCTTTTTAAAATTTTATTTTATATTATTTACAAAGTTCCAATACATTGATTTTCACACAAGATCCATCCCATTTCCTTCACCCTTGCCCACCCATTGAATTGTGTACTCTGTAATTAACTCCACACCCCTCCACCTATGTACCCCTCAGCTTCCACCCTCCCCCCCCTTGACCCCTCATGCTCATTCTACCTTATTGGTTTTATACAGTATTTTATAATTGAATGGCCAACAGACACATGAAGAAATGCGCCAAATCACTGGCAATACTAGAGATGCAAATCAAAACCACAATGAGGTAACATCTCACTCTAGTAGCAATGGCAACTAATAGGACAGAAAGTAATAAATGTTGGAGAGGATGTGGCTGAGATAGGAACTCTTATACATTGTTGGTGAGATTGTAAAATGTTACAATCACTCTGGAAGGCAGTTTGGAGCTTCCTCAAAGAGCTGAACATAAAAATTCAATATAGTCTAGCTATTCCATTGCTTAGAATATATCCTGAGAAAATGAGAACTGAGGCTCAAACAGAAACTTTCACACCAATGTTCATAGCAGCATTATTCACCATTATAAGAAAGAACATGGAAACAGCCCAGATGTCCAACCACAAACGAATTGATTGACAAGTTGAGGTACCTTTATGCGTACTCAGGAACAATGATTTTGTTAATTATTGCCTAACGTGTGTGGGATGGAGAGCATTATGCTGAGTGAACTCAGTCTCGTAAGGACAAATACTGTATAAAACTGTTATTGAAGGTTTGTAATTGATCAGAGAATAGTTGTTAACTTGTTTTTTATTACCCTCTAATATTGTGTGTGTACATGCATTAGTGCATGTATGTGTGTATTTAAAAAAATCATTGTTGTTGAGCTGGAACTAATTTGTAGCTGATCCTCTAGAGGGTTTTCTGAGCAAGTATTTCACATCTTCCTAACTTTCAACACGCAAGATTAAGTCATCAGCATAACACAGATTGTTGATAGGTCTTTCTCCAATTCTGATGCCACATATTTATTCATTAGAGTGCAATTTCTTAAATAATTTGCTCAGCATACAGATTGATTAGGTATGTAGAAAGAATACAACTATTAACACCTTTCTTGAGTTTAAACCATGTAATGTTCCCTTTTTTTTGGACAACAGTTCTTGATCTATGTATAGGTTTCATATGAGCACTATTAAGTATTCAGGGATTCCTATTTTTCTCCATGTTAGCCATAATATGTTATGATTCACACTATCAAATGCTTTTGTATAGTCAATACAACATAGATAGTCATTATCCTGCTAGTTTCTGCTTTCAGTTAGTCTCCATCTAATATCAGTAATGAAATACCTGGTGCCACAGCCTCTTCTAAAACCAGCTGGAACTTCTGGCACCTCTATACCAGTATAATGTTCTAGTCATTTTGGGATGATTGTCAGCAATATTTTGCTTGCATGGGATAGTAATGAAGTTATTTGATAATTTTTACATTCTATTGGATCACCTTACTTGGGAATGGGAACAAACATGGATCTCTACCAGTATTTTAGTCAAGTAGCTGTCCTCCAAATTTCCTGGCAAAAACAAAAGTTTAATAATTCAAGTTTACTGGCGACATAATGAGTAAAAGGCTCCTAACCTAAAGGCAATGTGTCTTCTGAAGTTCGAATTCATCAGTAGTTCTTTAAGAGGTAAATGGGAAGTCTTGTCCTATAAATATTCACAACCTCAGAAACTTGATAGATCAGTTGAGTTGGAAGAAGCTTTGTGACAACCACAAAGGCACATGGTTTGAATCAACCATCTGCTCTGAGCAAGAAATATGAACAATATCCTCCTGTGAAATGTACTGCCTCTGAAAAGACAATGGGGGATCAGCTATGAGTTAGTTTCAACTCAGTGACACACAACAATAGGAACACAAAAGCAATGGTGGCATTGTGATTTTGAGAAGATTCTTCAAAAATTGTCTGGAAAACTAATTATAAAAGGTCAACCCTTAAAAATTATATTTTGTGTTTTGACATGCATGAAACTGCCAAGAGGGATAATTGACTGAAGGACAATTTGGAAATGATAAATCTTTAAATAATCGCATTAATTACAAATGTAAAATACTGTGTGAGTTAATGGTATTAAAATGTGCTAACACTAAAGTTCTTTTTCTCTTCCCCACCCGTTAATATTTCCTGCAGAAGGGTGAGTTGAGGTGACTATAAATAAATGAACAGATGTACACACAGTGGTAAAGTGGTAATTTAGAAAAACAAGTAAAAAAAGGTTTATTAAAGTAATGCAAAGGTGGCATGGTTGGTGAAAGATATATAAGACTTGAGAAAGAGTTAAAGTAAAAAAAGGAAGAACCATGCCTAGAAGGCTAACAGTGGACCCAAACCTTTTGGCATAAGGCTAGGAGTAGGAGAGAGCAAGTCTCAGATGGGTCCTCATATTTATTGGTTCCAGTCTCCTGAAAATGATAACGATCTAGCCCAGCCTAAGAATTGGTTGGAATTTGGACCCCCTGCATTCCTAAGTAGTGTGCTTCCTCACCTAGATTCATCTATCTTTGAATCTATCTTCCCTTCCTATTTTCTCTGACAAACCTTGCTTTTAGTCCTCTCTTGTGTGAGCGAGAGAAAGTGATAGGGACCAACCAGATAGAAAATCTATACCCCTTAAAAGTATAAATTATGCAAAGCGTATCTGCTTACTATATTCGACTTTAGGGAATTTTCACAGAAAGCTACTCTGCTAACTAAAAGGCCATGCCTATCTGGGGCTCAAACCCAATAGCTACTCTGCAAGGAAAAGGGGAAAAATGTTCTCCAATATGATTTACAGGCTCCAAAAAACTGGAGGGTCAGCTATTAGCCGTACAAGCATAGTTCAAAGGCAAAACAACAAAGCGTACGTGTGTGTGTGTGTGTGTGTGTGTGTGTGTGTGTGTGTATCCCATTGAGTCAGAGCTGACCCATCGCTGACCCTCCAGCTGGTTTTCCAAGATAGTGAATTACAGAAGCAGGTATTGCCCCTTTTCTCCAAAACCCCAGCTGGCGGATTTGACCTGTATGTATTTGAGTTGGCAGTGTAATTCCCTTCACTGAGTCACCAGAGCTCAATATTAACATCAGTACATAAGATACACCATAGAAGAAACAGCAATATCCATCTTGTACGTTCAAACTTCAACGTACAAAACTTTTAAAAAAGATCGTCATACTCATTCTACAATAATGGTCTTATACAGTGTTTGCCTTTATCAGACTGAGATAGTCTTTTTGAGACTGATCCAAGGGGTGAGGGGAGAGCTTAAACATGGGATCACACAATTTGATGGGTGAAAGGAGGGATAGGTAAAGGAAAGCGGAAAGATCCTCTGTAAAAAACAATGAAAAAAGCTATTTTCAAAAATTCTAACACCACAAGGGCAAAAGAATAAATATATCTCCTGGTTTGGAGAGGACCTGAAGTGTTTGCCTCAGAAAGTCAAGGACTATAACCTTTAATATTGATTGAACCTCAATATCAAGAAAACAAAGACTTGCACCAGCAGGCCAATTGGCAGCATTATGATAGATGGAGATTGAGATTGTTAACAGCTTCAGCTGGCTTGGCTCCACAATCAACACTCTTGGTATCAGCAGTTACAAAATTTTAAAAAATTGAAAAAAAAAGCACAAATTGTTTTAGGAAAACCTGTTGTCAGGAACCTCTCCAGAATACTGAAGAGCAACAGTTTCATTCTCTAGACTAAGGTGCACCTCATCCAGTCCATAGCCTTCACAATTATTTTCTATGCATCAGAGAGCTGGACAATGACTAAGGATGAACAAAGTATTGATGCCTTTGAATTGTGGTGCTGGAGAAAAATATTAAATATACCATGAAAACAGGTTTTTCCTTGGAGGCAAGGATTTTGAAAATCCATCAGACTTACTTTGTGCATGCTGCCAGCAATGACCAGCCATGGCCCTCCAGAACATCAATGTTTAGAAAGACAGAGGCACATCACAAGGGAAGAAGATCTTGGAAGAGATGGATTGATTCAGTGACTGGAGTAATGGAAGTAGATGTGTAGGAGACAAGAAATTGGCTCAAGATGGAGCAGGGTTCAGAGCTGTTGTACATAGCTTCACTATGAGTTGCAGGCAATTCAATGTTGCATTACAAAAACAGTTTTTTCATGCTCAAAAATAATCCTGCCATGAGGCTTGACTTTGTTAGAACACATGGTTAAGAAGTGCAGTGTACTCATGTACTTATAACTTGTTAGTTAAATTTGTGTCTTCTGGGTTGCAACACCCCCATGATACATCTTCAAGGATATGAACATGTACAGCTAAGCACAATTAATAACAGTGCATCTAAATTCCAAAATCAATCTCCATAATAGTCTATGTGTTTCCTGCTGCCAAAGGGGCCCTTTAGAGTAGTGAGAGAAGACCTTCACCCTGAAACCCACAGCGTCCCTTTTCAGCAGGAAGTAGCTAAGAAAATACGCCATCCCCTTTTCCTTATGAATCAGGGTGAAGTCTCTCTCAGGGAGGAGTGATAGGGAATGGCAAAGGACACACTGACAAATGAGATTAATCAGAACTGGCTTTGACAAGCACTGTGGCAATTGGACATTAAAACAGACATTCGGATGGTGGGGGAAGAAGAACAAATTGGGGAGGAGGGTAGAGAGAATAGTGCAGCAATGAAGGAATGAAAACCCAAAATCCCTGTAAATGTTGATTAAAACTAATAAAATTTAATAATAATAATAATTTAAAAAGTTAAAAAAAAATAAGTGCAGTGTTAAGATTCTTAAGGATGGCTTCTAACCATTGCCTTAGTCTTCCTCCTCTCCCAGCCCTGAACAGAATGTGATATCTGGCTGACTCAACTGCTGACACTTGCTCAATATTGATCAGTGTCCTTGACATCAACAGCTGTGAGTTCAACATAAAAGAAAGAGCTAACTAAACTGTAGAAACTATAGTGAGCCCTGGAGCCATAGCCAGAGGTAAAGGTTTTACCTTCAGGATGATTGAAGGAAGAGCTGATTTATGACTGCTTTGAGACAAAGCTTACTAGATGATTAAGGAAACCAGGGACCTCTAGTTGCTGTACTGAACCTGGACTTCACTTGTGAATTGAGAAGCTATCTGAACTAACTGAGAAAATTGCTGGACTAAATCTAGAATTTCACTATGTAATTTCCTTTGCCTTCCCTAGCCCTAGCCTATTAGTTCCCACAACTGTGAGCAAAGTCAAGTCTGTGAGTCACTGACAATGAATTTTGAGCCAAATAATTAATAGAAGTAAGAACAGGAGCATAGGAAGTGGAATATCTGATGTAATATGCAGGGATCAGTTTTTTTTTTTGTGGATGTTGTTGATAGGACAGTTCCCTTTGTGGATTTATCAAAATCATACTTGGCCTTCCCCACACTATCCTTTCTCCTTTTACAGTGGAATAGTAAAGATAAAAAAAAATGAAAGTGAAAACTAAACACGTGTTTTTGCAAAAATATATCGCGAAAGTGTGCACAAGTCATTTTCCCTAGAGTAGGGAAGCTAGTCAATTGTCTGTCTTATTTTCTTGGCTTTTAAAATATCTTGTACTTTCTTTGAATATAGTAGAATTATCTTCAATTTCAAAATGTTTTACAAGCTCTGAAGAGGATAGACAGAAAAGTGAATGAACAATAGCTTCTGTTATCACTTAACTCTTTGAAGAGTTTTCAAAAAATAGAATAATGTAAGTGATAAAATACTTTTTAAACTATGATATGTCATGATATTTGGAATATAAAGTATAAGACTGATTTCCACAAAAACAATGGAAAAACTATTCTCTTTATAAAATTAGACTATAGACTTATCATATGGTGAAATAAGCCAATGGAAAGTTAAAGCTAAAACTCTATTTTTTCACAGGACTTGACTGAATGCAATAAAAATGTCACCTGTACCTATATAAATAATGTGTCAAAATGAAGGAAGAAAGTTTGAGAGAGGAAACACAGGATCTGATAAAAAAAATAACCAAAAAATTAAGTTACAAAGGCAAAACTCCCCATTGTTCACTCAAACATTGACATTCAGCAGACCAATACAGCATCCATTATTTACATCTATAGATTTATATAACAGTGTTTTGGTACCCTACAATTAAACATTTATTTATAAAACTCTGGTTTGGGTTTCTGTGTTCACAGAGCAAACTGACAATGTCAATTATCTGGCTTTAGATTGAGGAGTTAGAAGAAATAGCTAACAACTAATATTGAAAGCAGTCGATTAATAAATGCAACATGCATATGAAGTATGTGTGTACACATATTTGTTTATTAATATGGCCAATTATGTATTCATATTCGTTCTTGTGCTGATCTGTATGTGGTTTTGTACCATCAAGTTCTAACTGACCCATAGCTGACCCTCTAATAGGTTTTCAGAGGCAGTTAATCTCACAGGAAGAGATTGCTTCTACTGTCTGTATATAAATTTGAATTCATTAACTATACTTAGTGATGTTGATTTGGCTTCCTCTCAAAGCACAAAATGTAGCGCTGGTAGCCTAGTGGCAAGACGCTTCACTGCAATCTCAAAGACACACAGTTCGAGTCCACCAGCTGCTCCATAGGAGAAGGATGGACAATCTCCTCTTGTGCTTTTAAATGCTTCTGAAAACCCTCCAGAGGGTCAGCTATGGGTCTGTTCCAACTCCATGGTACACAGCAACAACAACATAAGAACAAATGTCCACAGAGTTTCCAAAGCCCTGCTATTAAAAAGTAGATGACGCATCCTACTTCGTAGTTTGTCTTAGTTAGAAAATTCCACCAAAACCTGTCCATCATGGGACCCAAATGGCATTTGACACACCAGTGGCACAGATTTCAGTCTCACAGCAGTCCACATTATCTCAGTACAGCAAACTGAGAGACAAGTGATGTACCACAGCTTCATCTTGCTTCTATCCACAGTTAACACCTTTGGTGTCATCAGCCAGGAAATAAGGAGATGCCTCAACTAGAAAAATCTGCAGTTAGAGACCTCTCCAAATTATTGAGGAGTAGTGATGTTCTATTGTGCAAATGGATCAGGGGAGCACTGCATGGTTTGGAATTGAAAAGGAGTGTATTAGGAATGGATTCTCCCTACATACCTATTCAACCTATATGCTGAGCAAATTATCAAAGAAGATAGACTCTGTGAAGAGGAGTGTGGCATCAGGATTGAAGGAAGACTCATCAATAACTTGCATTATTGAAATGACAGAATCTTATATGCTGAAAATGAGGAGGACTTGTAATATTTGCTGCAGAAGTTCAAGGAATGCAGCCTTTGGTATGGATTGTGTCTCAATATCAAGAAAACAAAGATTCTTACCATTGTACTAATTGTCAGTGTCATGATGGATGGAGAGGAGATTGACATTGTGAACAGCTTCATCTTGATTGGATTCACAATTAACACTTTTGGTAACAACAGTTGGAATAAGGAAACTCATTGTACTGGGAAAATCTGCAGTTAGGGACCTTTCCAAATTATTCAGGAGTAGTGATGTCAGTGTTTGAGGACTGCTGATTCAGGCCATAGTCTAGATATGCATCTGAGACTGGAGAAGAAGAATTGACACCTTTGAGTTGTAGTGATGGAGAAGAGCACGAACATCACATGGGCAGCCAAGAGAATAAATAGATATTTCTTAGAGATGGTGCAGATGGAGTGCTCATTGGAGGCAAGAATGATGAGACTTCACCTCACATACTTTGGATATGTTTCCAGATGTGATATTGCTTGGAGAGGGACATGATGTTTGAAAGGGTGGCCAGTCGATGAAGGACAGGTAGTCCCTCAACCAGTTGGATTGACACAGTGACTGCTGCAATGGGCTCTTGTGTGTCGGGAAGTGTGAGGATGGTGCAGCACAGAGCAGTCAGATCTTTTGTTCATAGTGTCGCTCAATAATTTTTAACTCAGTGGCACCTAACAGACATCTGATTCAGGCCTGTCTTTCCAATCACTTGCTCTGCATCTGAGAGGTGAACAGTAATGATAGAAGAAGAATTGATACCTTTGAACTGTGATGAGCACTGAATATCCCATGGACTGTCAAGAAAACAAACAGACATGTCTTGGAGAGGGTGCAGCTGGAGTGTTCTTTGGAGGCAAGAATGATGAGGCTTTGCCTAACGTAGTTTGGGCATGTTTCTGGGAGGGGCTATTGTTTGGAGGAGCACATGATGCGGGAAAGGGTAGAGGGTTGGCAAAGGAGAGGAAGACCCTCAACTAAGTGGACTGACATGGTGACTGGTGCAATGAGCTCTTGCATATTGGGAAGTGTAAGGTTGGAGCAGGATAGGACAGGGATCAGATCTTTTGTTAATAGTGTGGCTCTGAATTGTGCTTGACTCGGCACCTAACAACATCATAAGAACAAATGAGTACTTCTTAAGATTGCTCTTTAAACAATTCTCCTTGGAGGCGAGGATGGAGAAAATTCATTGCTCGTGCATTGGATATGTTGCTAGGAGAGGTTATTCCTTGGAAAGTGATACTATGCTTCAAAAGGTGGAGGAGCAGAGAATGAGAGAAAAATCCTCAAGAATCCTCCAAGATGGATTGACACAGTTGCTGCGACTATGGACTCAAGTTTATCAGAGTTGATGAGGATGGCACAGGGTAGGACAGGATGCAGATCTGGTTGCTATGAGCAATTTTTAACTCAATGAAGCCTAACTTTAACAAAACAAAATGAAGAACAATACATGAATAGAAGATTTCAAAAGGCACCTTGAGAAAATAAAGTGAGAGATACAATTAAATATGCAAAAACCTGGAGTTATAATATCAAAAGTGTGTATGCCATGGATGTGTCCTATTTTCATAGCTTTTCAACCTCAATGCAGAACAGATTATCAAGGAGGGTTGGCTCTCTGGGGAGAAATATGGCATTAAGATTGGAGGAACACTCATCAACAATCTGTGATATTCACATTACACAACCCTGCTTGCTGAAACTGAAGAGGTTGCTGCAGAAGGTCAAGGACTGCAGCCGTCAATATGCACTGAAGCTCAACATTAAGAAAACAAAGATTCTCACCACTAGGCCAATTGTCAGCATCATGATAGATGGCGAAAAGATTGAGATTAACATCTTTAGGCTGCTTGGCTCCACAATCAACAATCTTGTTACCAGCAGCCAATAAATTAAAAGACAAATTAGAAAGTCTTCTGTTAGGAACCTCTCCAAAGTGCTGAAGAGCAATGATGTCAGTCTGTAGATTAAGGTGTGCCTTATCTAGGACAGAGTCTTTGCAATCACTTGCTATGTGTCAGAAAGCTGGGCAATGACTAGGGATGATAGAAGGAGAATTGATGCCTTTGAGCTGTGGTGCTAGAGAAGAGTATTAAATTATCATGGACTGCTAGGAGAACAAACATGTTCATTCTATAGAGGGTAAGAGCAGGCTGCCCCTTGGAGGCAAAGATTCTGAAGTTTTGTCTGACATACTTTAGACATTTTGCATGGATGAAACAAGTCCTTAGAGAGGGGCATCATTTTTGGGAGAGTGGAAGGACAATGCAAGAGAATAAAACCCTCAGTGAGGTGGATTGATCCAGTGACTGGGGTAATTGAGGTAGGTGTGTCAGAGAAAATAAGATTGGCACAGGATAGAACAGGGTTTAGGGCTATTGTACACAGGGTTGCTATAAGTTGCAAGTGATTCAATGACATATAACAACAAGAAGAACTTTTTTTGAATTTCTCAAGCTAAAAGAACTGAAAGATACATTTAAATCTCAAGTTCCAATACTAAGTTATTCTATGGGCAATCCTTAAATGATGCAGGAAGCAGTGAACGAAGATGGAAGAAATATGCAGAGTCATTATACCAAAAAGAACTGGCTGACGTGGAATCATTACAGGAAGTTTCATATGATCAAAAAGCAAAGGTACATAAGAAAGGGTGAAACTGCATTAAAGGCGTTAATAAAAAACATAGCCCAGGATCTGATGCAGTATCAACAAAGGTGCTTCAAGAAACAGAAATAAATCATGAACATGGCTATGTTAAACCAGGATATTTGACAGACAGATGAGTTGTCAACGGTTTGAAAAAGATCCATATTTATTATCATTCCAAAAATAAGTTGTTCAACAAAGTATAGAAATTATTTAAAAAATTATTAATAGCATGTGCAAATAAAATATTTCTGAAGACTATTATAAAGTGGCTGAAACAGTGCATCCACAAGGAACTTCCAGAAATTCAAGCTGGCTTCAGAAGAGACTGTCACTCAAAATATGTAACTGCTGATTTAAGATGGATCTTGGCGGAAAGCAGATAATATTAAGAAGATATTTACTTGTGATTTCTTAACTATGCAAAGGTTTCTGACTGCTTGGATCACCACAAATTATAGATACCATTTAGAATGTTCTGAATTTCAGAAAATTAAATGTGTTCATGTGAAACCTATACACAGATCAAAGAGTAGTTATCTGAATAGAATAGATACACTCTGCATGGTTTAAAATCAGAAAAGACTTATATTATGGCTGTATCTTTTCTTCATACCTATTCAGTCTAACACTTGGCAAATTATTCAATAAGCTGAGTAATATGAAGAAGGATGTGGCATTAAGAATACGGAAGACTCAATGGTGTTATTATGCAGAGGACACAGTCTGCTTGCAGGAAGTGAAGAAGATTTGAAGCACTAACTACAGAATAGCAAAGGCTGCAATTGTTATGTGTCATTGAGTCAGAACAAACTAACAGACAACTCTTAGTGGGTTTTCCAAGGCTCAAATTGCAAAGTAGTATATTCTCTATTTTTCTCCTACAAAGCAGCTGGTTGATTTCAACTGTCTTCCTTTGGGTTAACAGCACAACTCTCCTTATCAAAAAGCATTTACATTTCATGACTAATTAGTTTCATTTTAATGTAATATTTTTACTTATATCAAAATATACCTTTCACAAGTCCTTCGTGAATCACTGAAAAAAATTTTATCTAATGATTTTATTGTAATAGATTTTTTTTTCCTCCTGTCTTATTGTAACAGTCAAGCATTACTTAAAAGTGGAACGGCTAATGCAATTAATCTTTCTTAACTATAGTTTTCCAATTTTATAATATGGCTATAGAAAAGAAATTTAAACTCTTTTCAAGATTAAACTGTGAAGTCACATTTTCATTGGCAGTAATGTACTTCCACATAATCATTTTTTGACAGTCCAATTTTGTAGCAATATGGCCTGTCTTCAGAGATCACCAACTCACTGGGATTATCTGACAGTTCTGGAAATGCAAATCATTCAGAACATTTTAGGGGTTTACTAAGTAACACAAACAAAAACTACCTATGTATGATTGTTGTTGTTGTTATTATGTGCCATCGATTCTCCTGCGACTCATAGTGACCTATGCACAACAGCCTTAAACTCCGCTCTGTCCTGTGCCAATCACACCATCTCCGATACACCCATCCCATTGCCCCAGTCACTGAATCAATCCACCTCACAGAGGGCCTTCCCCTCCTGAGCTGTCCCTCCACCCTACCAAGCATGATGTCCCTCTCCAAGGACCGGTCCCTCCTTACAACATGTCCAAAGTATGTAAGCATGTTAGATGGAGCTTCAGAATCATTGCCCCCAAGGAGCCGCCTGGTCTGACCCTTTCCAGGATTAATCTATTTGTTTTCCTAGCAGTCCATAATACCTTCAATACTCTTCTATAGCACCACAGCTCAAAGGCATCAAGTCTCCTTCTATCCTCCTTAGTCACTTTTCAGCTTTCTGATGCATAACAAATGATTTCCAAGACCATACCCTGTATCAGAGGCACCTTAGTCTCCAGA
>NW_006399786.1:15079807-15098481 GCF_000299155.1 Elephantulus edwardii | reverse complement strand
GAAACACAGATAGACATTCCTCTGGTATTCTCTGCTTTCAGCTAAGATCCATCTAACATCAGCTACAATATCCCTAGTACCACGACCCTTTCTAAACCCAGCCTGGACCTCTGGCAGTTCTCTTCTGATGTGCTGTTCCAGTCGTTTTTGGATAATCTTCCGTAGACTCACCTATGTATGATAGTTAGATAATAATAGGAACCTATGGTGATTGAATCTGTAGGGAGTTACGCGGCTTACCCAAAGGCGGCACCTCTGTTTGGGTTCAAATCCACTAGTCACTCCACGGGAGAAAAGGGCCAATGTCTTCCCATTCCATTTATACCTCTACAAAAGCCTCTACAAGATCAGCTTCGAGTGAGTTCTGACTCAACCGCAAGGAGGATATTAAGTGCTGTTTTGTATTAAACAGCAAACAACAAATGCTGGCGAGGTTGTAGAGAAACTAGAACACGTATTCACTGTTGGTGGTATTGTAAAATGGTGGAACCACTTTGGAAAGCTATATGGAGATTTCTCAGAAGGTTGCAAATAGAAATACCATTTGACCCAGGAATTCCACTTCTGGGAATTTACCCTAAAGAACCCATAATTACCACCCAAGCTGATATATCCACACCCATGTTTATTGCTGCTTTGTTCGCAGTAGCAAAGAGCTGGGAAAAACCCAAGTGTCCATCAACAAATGAATGGATATATTCACACAATGGAATACTACGCTGCATTAAGAAACAAGGAACTCCTGAAATACTATGTTAAATAGATGACCCTAGAGAACATTATGCTGTCACAAAAAGACAAATATTGCATAGGGCCACTATTATAAAATACGACTGACATTGGGGTTGAGGGAAGATAGAGAAAAAGGGGAGGAATGATGTATACTGCATTGCAACAGAAGAGGGAGAGGATTGTTTAAAAGGGATATATGATTAGGTATTATTGTCATGACAAGAGCCCAGAACGAAGGCTGCATAGTGCAGTGGACTTGGGGGGAGGGAATGCATATAAGTGAGAGTTTTCCTTTTACTCATCAAGGAGAAAAGTGAATTGGGGGGAGAGGGATTGGGAAAGGAGACAAGTGCAACAATGAATGACTGGAAACCCTAAGTCTCTATAAACTTTCATTAAAAAGAGGGGGAAGCAAGCTGGTGGGGAGGGGTGGGCAGGGAGAAAAGTGTGGCAATGAATGAATGGAAATCCAAAACCTCTGTAAATGTCTATTAAAATTAATAATAATAAAAAAATTTAAAAAGGATAAAAAATTTAAAAAAGAGTGACTTAGTTGATTATATGTCAAGCATCAAATAAAATCCTATATTAAGCATTCCTATAGCTCTGGTTTGGAAGCAAGAGAAGCATCCACTTCCTAAATAAAATGCCTCTGGAAACTCTATGAACTTTGATAAATGTTGATAGTTGTAGAGGGGCTTCAGGCCTTCTGTTCATAGGGTTGCTATGAGTCATGCTCAACTTACAGGCAATCATCAACAACAACAACATATCTCTAGTGGCTTGTGCTACCCACAATTGCTAACCTAATGTCGCTCAGTTTGAATCCACAGGAGAAAATTAGACAATTTCTCCTGTGAGACTCACTACTTTTTTAATCTCATTTGTCAGTGTGTCCTTTGCCATTCCCTATCACTCCTCCCTGAGAGAGACTTCACCCTGAGTCATAAGGAAAAGGGGATGGCGTATTCTCTTAGCTACTTCCTGCTGAAAAGGGACGCTGTGGGTTTCAGGGTGAAGATCTTCTCTCACTACTCTAAAGGGCCCCTTTGGCAGTAGGAAACACATAGACTATTATGGAGACTGATTTTGGAATTTAGATGCACTCTTATTGATTGTGCTTGGCCATACATGTTCATATTCTTGAAGATGTATCATGGGGGTGTTGCAACCTAGAAGACACAAATTTGACTAACAAGTTATAAGTACATGAGTCCAAAAATTATGGAAAAGTAAAAGAAAAGATTCTTTCATTGTTTTACAAACCCTCCCCCAGGTCCCCTCCACCATGTAGCCCTCGCTCTAGTCTCCTGTGATGACAGAAATACCCAGTTATATCTCTCTTTTAAACGGTTCTCTCCCTCCTCTGTTTCAGTGCAGTATACATTATTGAACCCATCTTACTCAGTCTCTCCCCAACCCCAAGGACAGTCCCATTCTACAACAGTGGTATCATGTGATATTTGTCCTTTTGTGACTGGGATATTTCACTCAGCATAATGTTCTCCAGAGTCAACCATTTTGAATAATATTGCATGAGTTCCTTGTTTTTTAATGCAGCATAGTATTCCATTGTGCGAATATACCACAGCTTCTCTAGCCATTCGTTTGTTGATGGGCACTTAGGTTGTTTCCAACTCCTTGCTATTTTGAACAAAGCTGCAATAATTTTTAATCTAATTGCTTGGGCCTCCTTACAGGTTTTACTTACTGACTTCTTGATTGTTATTGTTGTTGTTGTCAAGTGCCGTTGAGTCGCAGGCGACTCATAGCGACCCTATGAAGGAGAGTCCTCAACGCTTGGGTGTCTCTCATCCTCTCTCTAGGTTCATAGGGTTTCCAGAGGCATGTTATTATGGAAGTAGATGCCACTCCTCCTTCCAAACTTTTTGAATAGCAGTCAAAATTAGTAACTACTGTGACATGAGGGTGCCTTTTAATGTAAGTATCAAATCAACCGGGTTTTGCGTTGGAGCTGACCCATAGCTGACCCTGTACTGAGTGAGGAGACTGTAAATTATACGGGAGGAGGCTGGCATCCCATTCCCACATGTGGATCGTTATTGCCAGAGAAATGTAGCCTTTGGTTTACCCAAACAATTCTCTAAGACTATGCCACCAGAGCACCTTACTGTAAACATAGTATTTGCATAGTGTAAAGTAAAACAGAACCAAATTTTAAAAAATACCACAGAGTATAATGAAAAAGAATATGCTTTTAATTTTATAAAAATTTACTCTATTATACATAATACATTAATATACTATGAGATCTCTCTCTCTCTCTAGCTACTTATCTATCCTTCTTCCTATCTATAAAACTATGATGTATATATCTCTACATTCTTACTAATTTGATTAGCTATTTAATAGCATATTATGTATATGGCATTATGTATGTGTCTTAAATTAATACTTTGTGGTGTGTGAGAGAAGACACAACCCAAGACAGAATGTAAAATGCTTCCTAAATCCAAGATATTAATTTTTAGCATATTTCTTAGGAAATTAAAACTTTCATCTTCAATTGATTTTATGAAATAAAGGCTTTCTGATGCACATTTATATGTTTCACATCAGAAATCTAAGCCAAGCATATTACCTTGGAGTAAATTAGAACACATCACAGTGTCTTACCTGGTTCCCAAGGTTATAAGTGTTTACCAAAAAAGACTACCTATTTATCTCTCCAGGAATGGACAAAATTTTACATACTATGGAACAAGAAGTCTTTATCACAGATTCAATGATGTGCAGACGGTAAGAGAGAGAGAGAGACTTAAGACATGAGACACTGCTCGGTACATCCTTTCTTGTCTCCCTGGAAGACTGAAAACATTTTACTCTAGAATTGCATAGAAGAACTCTTAGAAGCAAAAACAATCACCCAAACAAAGAAAGTGGAGCTATCCTGGCTAATGAATACCTTCATTTTAAACTCAAATAGTTTCATTGTTTATGCGACATTATTCAAGGAGCTATGTTTCATAATCTCTAGATTCCTGGTTTATAGATAACAAAGCTAGGCGCAGATTTGCTGCTTAATATTTCTTTCCTCTATAGTAAGAATTTTTTTTAAAAGGTAATACCTGTCAAAAGTCATTGAAAGGAGAAAGATGATAAGTATATATCTATAATAGTAGAAATTGTGTAAATTTTGTTTCACAACTGAACTAAATGTTCCTTATCATATACGTTTTGTGCATATCAGTTATTTGAACTATTAAATATACGTTGTTGTTGTAGTTGTTGTTGTTACATGATGTCTATTAGTAGGCGACTCATAGTGACCCTATGAATGAAAGACCTGAACACACTTACTTGTATAAATTTCATCCTTTCTTCATGTTCATAGAGTTTCCAGAGGCAAGCTATTTCTAAAGGGGGTGCCATTCCTGCTCCCAAACTTCTTTTAATTGGGGAGCTCCACCAAACACTGTCCACCATGGGTAACCATTATCACATTTGACACATCAGTGTCACAGTGTGTAGCATCACAGAAACCACGAGTTGCCTCTGTACTGCAAATGGACAGATCAGTGCTATACCACTTAGAAGATGACCAAAAACAATTAAAATCAGGCCTGTGGGTCACTGATTAAAACTGGCCACCTTTGGCTTGGTAGCATTTCTTTCTGTCTACTAGGCCAACAGACTTCTCCCTATGGGTCATTGTTATTTTGCTAAAGTAGATAGATAGATAGATAGATAGATAGATAGATAGATAGATAGATAGATAGATATAATGTATTTTATTATTTGAACAACTAAACTGGTACTTTGAATTTTTTAGACTTATTTTTATAAATTTAGCATATCATTTACACACTGCAGGTCTCTAATAAAGGATCCCTGCTGACATAATTGTCGAGCTCTGGTTGCCGAATGAGTAGTATGCCAGGATGACAATAGAAAGACCAGTAGTTTGAAATCATTATCCAACCTTTGGGAAGAATATTGGAAGTCCTTTTCTGTAAATATTTACAGTCCCAGATGCCTGAAAAAGGATAATTATTAGTTTTTAGCACAATTTTTATGTTGTTTATGTATTTAAGTTATATAAAATTGTCAGTAGGGAATAAATTTTTATACAAGAGATACAGATTTTTTATATTCAAGAAAAATCTCTCATTGAGACCCAAGAAAATTAATATTATAGGTATGCTTTGTGGAGCATGTGGAACTTTCAGACATGAAAATATAGACAAATTATAGTTTATCAATAAAATGCTACTTAGGAAAAATGGAGGGGAAAAACCCTAAAAAAAACAACAGAAAACTAAAGCACGAACAACAAAACTAAAAAAACAAAAAAACAAAATAAACAACTGGTACGTGCAAGAAGTTCAATGCATCTAAATGTGTTATGTTTAATAAAAGAAGATGGTCTCAAAAGATTTTGCATCATGTATTTCCCCTTGAATATTTCTCAAAATTATAAAACAAACAAACAAACACAAAAATAACCCCCCTGTGCTACTGAAGCATTGATTATTGCCAGGGATAATTGTAAGAGGAGTGTCTCACAAAAAGTCATGCTTTTGAGTGAAGTAGCTGCTTTGCATTCAGATTATTATAGTTGTTTCATGAATATACATGCTTAATTTTATTAAACTGAATGAACATCAGTAAAGGTCAATTTTTAATATTTTTTAAACAAGAAAATAAGTTATTTTAAAATCATGATAAAATATTGGGTTCAATAACATATTTTTATGTAGCTATTTCATGTGCTATTCTATATAGCTATTCTAACTAGAATAATAATAATCATTTTTCTGGTTTCTCAGTAATTACATTTTTTCTATAGATTTTATTCATAAAAAAGAATCTAAAATGAAAATTTTCCCTGTAGAAAGAAACTAAGGTAGGCTTACTTTCTTTAAATATATATTGATGTTGTTATGTGCCATTATATTTATTTTAATTTTCTTTAGTATCGTTTTGAACTTGTACATGAGTAATTGATGATCTGACCCACAACTAGCCCCTGAACTTGTTTTGACTGATGATATTAAGCGTCCCCAATGATTTCTTCCACAAATGTAATCAATCTGATTCCAGTGCAGCCCATTAGGTGAGAGCCACATGTAAAGTCATTGTTTGTGTCTTTTAAAAAAGGTATTTGCAATGAATACATCATTGTAAATACAAAATTTATGTATTCTATTTTAAGTCTCATTTATGTCACCAACCCCATATTTCCCAAATACTATTCCTTCTCTACTATTTCCTACTTTTGCATCTCAGTCATCAATTATTATTAACATCTCTTGTTTGCATGTTCGGTCAATTTCAGACTGCACAATTTGGTAAAAAGCCTCCTTTTTCCCCCCTCTTTGACTCTAGATATACAAGTGTATATTTGAATAATAGGCATGTAAGTGGTCTTCTTTGTATCCATATGGATATTATCCTATCACTCACAACAGTGTGCTTCAGAATAGAACTGGAAACTGTCTTTTTAACTATGAATACACCACCACTCTTCTGCTTTTTATTCCCAGCATATTTTACCAAGTGATTATCTGATTCAAAGTAGACAAAACTAGTCCATCTCACTAATGTCTAGAATTTCAATAATCACACATCCCATTTAAGTTTTCAAAATTTCTAGGTATCCAACATTTAAGCTACATACATTCCATGTTCCAGTTATTAAACAATGTTTTTTATCGTACTTCCTCCTTTCAACTGATTTTCAATCTAGGCTCAATCACATTTAATTGCAAAGGAAGGCACTTGACTATGTGGATCAAAATAAGTTGTGGCTGATATTGAGAAGAATGGGAATCCCAGAGCACTTAATTGTGCTCATGCAGAACCTATTCCTGGACCAGGAGACTGTTGTGTGAATGTAGCAGGGAGCACTGCTTGATTTGAAATTGGGAAGGGAGTACACCAGGGTTGTATTATCTCTCCATACCTATACAATCTGTATGCTGAGCAAATTATCCAAGAAGCTGGACTCCATGAGGAGGCGTGTGACATCAGGATTGGAGGAGGACTCATAATTAATTTATGTTATGCAGATGATACAACCTTGCTTGCTGGAAGTGAGGAGCATTTGAAGCATTTGTTGCAGAAGATGAAGGAACTCCGCTTTTGTTATAGATTGTATCTCCATGTCAAGAAAACAAAGATAGATTCTTACCACTGGACCAATAAGCAGCATCATGATGGATGGAGAGGAGATTGAAACTGTTAACAGCTCCATCTTGCTTGAATCATTTGGTACCACCAGTCAGAGAATAAGGTGACATAGTACACTGGGAATATCTGCAGTTAGGGACCCTTCCAAAGTATTGAGTATTAATGATGTCAGTTAGAGAACTAAGGTGCATTGGATTTAGGTCATAGTCTTTCCAATTACTTGCTATGCATCTGAGAACTAGACAATGAATAAGGATGACAAAAAAAAACAAACAAAACTGACACCTTTGAGCTGTGGTGTTGGAGAAGAGTGCCGAGTATCCCATGGACAGCCAAGAGAAAAAACTGATATGTCTTGGATAGGGTGCAGCCAGAGTGCTCTTTGGAGGCTAGAATGATGAGCGTTTGCCTCACATACTTTGGGGATGTTGCTAGGATGGGCTATTCCTTAGACATGATGCTAGGAAGGACGGAACGTCTACAGAGGAGAGGAAGACCCTCAACCATGTGGATCAACACAGTGTCTGTTGGAATGGGCTTTTATGTTTTGGGAAGTGTGCGGATGGCACAGGATGGAACAGGGTTCAGATATTTTGTTCATAGGGTCACTATGAATCATACTCAACTTGACAGCACCTAACAACAATGACAAAATGACAACAACAATATGTGCCAGTAAGTTGAACTTGACAAATATCTCACTCTTCAGTATGTTTTCATAGGCTGTAAATGGCATTAGCGAAGACTGTCCATCATTTTCCCACAGAGCAACTCGTGGATTTGATAGATAGCATTATACCGTTTTAAGACAGCTACCTGAAAAGTGAACTGAAAAACATCCATATTTTTGATCACTCCAAAAAAAGTTATGAGCCAACAATAATGCAGAAATTATAAAACTAAATTATTAATATGACATGCAAATAAAATTGTTCTGAACGTAATTACCTTATGTTGGCATGGAATTGGACAAATTAGAATTGGTTATCATCATATAGGACTGTGAACTTTGTTTTATTGAACATTTACATACATACTGTTTCATCAGTTCCTTTTAATATGATTAACTAGTAAAAATTGTCCCAGATTAAAAATAAATTTTCTGTGACAGTACATTGTATCCTATTAAGATAAAGAAATTTCCTATGAAAAATATATTATTTCCTATCAGTCCACAGTCAACACTCTTGGTAACAGCAGCCAGGAAATCAAGAGACCAATTTCATTGGGAAAGTCAGCTGTGAGGGACCTCTCAAGAGTACTGAAGAGCAACGACGTCAGACTGGAGACTAAGGTGCACCTGATCCAGGCTATAGTCTTCACAATTACGTGATATGCATCAGAGAGTTGGACAGTGAATAGGGTTGATAGAAAGAGAATTGATGCCTTTGAGCTGTGGTGCTGGAGAAGAGTGTGGAATATACCATGGACTGCTAGGAGAACAGGTTTGTCCTGGAGAGGGTGAAGCCAGAATCTTCCCTGGAGTCAAGGATTCTGAAGTTTCATCTGACATATATTGGGCATTTTGCAAGGAGGGACTGGTCCTTAGAGAGGGACATCATGTTTGGCAGAGTGGAGTGGTGGTGAAGGAGAGGAAGACCTTTGATGAGATTGATCGATTCTGTGACTAGAGAGGTGGGAGTAAGTGCATTTGAGATGGCTAGGTTGGCACAGGATAGAAGAGCGTATAGAGCTATGAGTTGCAAGCGACTCGATGGCACATAAAAACAACAACAACATCAGTGTAAGACATCAGTAAATTGTTTTTTCTTTAAAGCTGTATTTTTTATATCCTATAAGATATTGCTAACTACCTTCTATTAGTAAACTAACTTTAAGTTACACATTCATTTCTCATTAAATTGTATTACAATTTCAAAGAGAAATGAAAGTGCAGTGAAGTTTCTAACACATCCTACTGAGATCTTTTCACTGACAATAACATCCCGCTCCATTTCACTTTCTACCAAAACAGATTTCAATGTCAGATATTTTTATCTTTCTCTCTGGGTAATCTTAAACAAAGGGATATAAAGTATACTTCAAGGGGGAAAATGCAAGCCACAAATTAAAACAAAGATATAACACAAACCAATAAGCTCTTTAATATGCATTTTAGTTTAACCATACCGTGAACATGAACAGTATCTTAACTGCACAGGGCTGTTTGTCAAGGGACTATTTTATGAGATTAATTTATAGTAAGTATTAAGATAAAACCAACACGGTTGGAACACAAGAAAAGCTGATATGGGAAAATTCTTGTCCTACTCAGTTGCAATGGCAGAAGCAGAGTTGTTAAACACTTAAATCTTGAATTTCATCACAGGGATAGAATGGACTTTCTTCCAAAGCATGTAATGGCTCTTTGTTCTGGAATAGTAATCCTATCAAAATCAGGAAAGAATAATAAAGGAGGACTATTGTGAGCAGTCACCTCGTGTCCCTCTTAGATCAATAAATAAAGACCTGTTCATTTCTTGGGGGAAAAATTAAAGAGGAGGATTATCTTAAAATTCCTAATTATTTGAAAGTGGCATTTTCAATTAATATGTATTTATTAATTGTAAAGCAAATTGTACTTAGTTTTCTTTTTTATACTACTGAGAGAATGTTATAAATTTCACCTTATTGTTTTCAAAGTAATTGTGTAATGTTTATCTGTCAATTTTTAATTAAGTTTCATTCTTCTGATTCTCTTTCAACTTCATGCTATAACTTTTAAAAATGATAAATGCATTTCTTCCCTATTTTAAGGGAGCTCTTGTGGCCTAGGAGTAAGGAACTTTGCCATCAACTTGAAGGCACAAGGGTTGAATCACCAGCTGCTCTATAAGAAAAAGAAGAATATTTTTCCATGTGTCTTACAGCACCTTGAAAACCACTAAAAGGTCAGCTATAAGTCTATTCCAACTTGACATAATAGCATCTCTATCATAATTGATTTTACTGATCATCCAAAAATAATACCTATTAAATAGAAGAGGAATTTGCTTAAGTCAACAGTTGATTTTGTTTTTGTTGTTCACAATAGAGTGTCTCTATTCACTTCATGTTTTGTGAAACAACATTCACTGAACTCCTCCAATTATCTGCGCTTTATTAGGTAATTTTCTCAGAAGTGCACTCAATTATTTTTTTCCTACTGGACTCTTAATAAAAGCGTACAATTAAATAAACAATCCAATTCCATTTTGAAAGTAGAGAATGCTTTCCTTATTTTATCTGAACACATTCTTGGCAAGAAAAAAGTTGGGTAAGATAAGAATATGAATATTTATTCTCCTCAGAAAGAGATGAAAAGCAAATTCCTTCAAGAAAAGAAAAAATTGCAATTACTGTGCAGTTAGCACCACACAATCTTTGTAAAGGTTTTGCCAAAGTGTTAGAAATTGTCACTAGCAGTGAATTTAAGTACCCAATGCTTGGAATATGAAAGAAATTCTTATACACAAAATGTAATCTAATATTTGATAATATTTATCAGTGACGTCTATCTGTCTTGGTACATTTTAACATTTAATAATAGAATAGTACTGTACAACATAAATTCATAATTACTAATTATTATATGAATAAAATATAACATTGTGTGTCTATTTCATTTAAAATAGACAAAGACAAATAGTTTAATTATATTTCTCTTAGTGTTATTAAACAACTAGGTTGATTTGTTCCATATTTTATTCAAATACTACTTAGTATATATGAGTAGAAGTCAGTAAGAGGTATTATTTACAACCTTATTTCAAACAGTTGCCTTCCCCTCCTCAAGTTACTATAATCTTCAGTGATAGGCTGCTTCAAGAGGAAATACAAATATGAAATGGTATAATTATACTTAAAATTAATGCAAAATTTTCAGTGATAATATATCAATATAAAATAAATATATACATACATACATATACATACATGTATATACACATATACACACACATACATACATAATTTTAATATTGAAGGTGAAATAAAAGGATGATATTTCTTCACCAAAATACAAATTTTATTAAAAATTATAACATAGGCTTCTACTCCTCATTGCTTCTACACTGCGTCACTTTTACACAGCAAATACATTCAATTAACTAGGTACCTGTCTTAAAAATTTCATAGCACTGAGTGCAGATCTCTAGTCCAGTAATCACCTCTCTTCCCAGGAACTCCAGCCCATGTGAAGATGCCCTGTACCGGGAACTCTGGCCTGAATCAGATGCCCCACCCTAGAACTCTGGTCCTGATGCCCAAAACTCTGGTCTCAGTGCCAACATCCCAGACCAGGAACTCTAGGCCCAGCTACCCACACCCAGAATTCTGGTTCCAGTGCTGTTACCCCAAGGCCAGAACCCTAATCCTGACACCCCATGCCCAGAACTCTGGTTCTGACCCCTAATACCCAGTACCGGGAACTCAGGCCCTGATGCCTGGAGTCCTGGTCTGATGACCTGTGTGTGCCTGGAACTCTGGTCCTGATGCATGGAAATCCAGTCCTAGGGTCCATACCTCACACCAGGTACCTTGCTCCTGACCACGTAGCCCTACACCAGGAACTCTAGTCCTAATGCTCAAAACACTGTCTACGCCCTGCTCCCAGAACTCTTGTCCCAATGTTGATGCCCAGTGCTGGAGTCCTGATGCCCCACAAACAAACTCTGGTCCTGACACCTGTGCCCCATACCTGGAACTTGGTCCCAGTGCTGAAGCCCCATCCTTGGAACCCCAGTCCTGATGCCATCAGCCAGTGTCCAGAACTCCCATCCTGATGCTGATGCCCTGTGCCAGGAACTCTGGTCCTGATTCAGATGCCCACACTGGGAGCTGACTTGCACTGGGAGCAATGCTGGAACTTAAGTGAGGTACTTTGTGGGGGGGTCACTGCTGTTCAGCTGAAGCACATGGGACCTCTTACACTCAATCAGAAGGGAATGAGACAGCTAGAACTTGTTCTTGAAGGGAAAACCAAGGTTCACTGGTTTTAGAACTTCACCCTGCATTTCTTCACATACAGCCCATCAATTGCCTTTAGCCCAGAACACCTTGGACTACCCTAGCTGCAGGAATTGTGTGACAGAGAAGGCTTCTTCCACTGGCTTTTTGTCTACCAAACTGAAGCATATTTTCCCTTAAGTCAGAAGGCAAGGAGAAAATCAGGCAGGGTAGCTGCACCCCCCTCTTCTAAAGCAGTGACTTCTCTGATCAAGAACCTGCTATTGCCTCAGAAATAAAAAACTCTACCATAACAATGCCACATATGAAGCAGGCTACATCACAGCCTACAAAAGCCCAAAGCAAGATGCTATTCCGAAAAAGTGGCACAGTATTAATGGATTTCCTGAAGCCAAAAAGTCTGATGAAACATTCTGAAATAGAATTTAAAAGATCAATGATAAAATGTTTTCAACGGGTGAAAGACAAACATGAAAAATTACAGGAAAATATAAGCGAAAACCAGAAAGAGCTTAAAAAATGCACAACAATTCAGATAAAATGAAGAGGCAATAGAAGCTCTGAAAAAAAATAAGAAACCGCCATCCAAAATAAGAAAAACAATGTTTCAGATGTTGTCTACATGATGTAGGATCACATGAACAGGTTGAAGAGCTGGAGCACAGAACCAGTGTAACAGAAGATTGAATTGTCACCGCAGATCTGCTAGAACAAAAAGCAGAATCAAAAAGGAAGAAAAAAGAAGAAAACCTAAGAATAATGTGGGACACCATAAAGAGAAATAACATGTGCATAATCGGAATCCTAGAGCCAAAATAATCCACTAAAGAGGCACTGGAAGGTTGTGGAAGAATTATTAGAAGAAAATTCTTAGGCATAAATAACAATGAGAGAATATATATTCAAGGAGCTGAGAAAACACCACATAGAATAGACCCCAAAAGAAAAAAACACCAAGGCATATCATAGTCAAATTTGCCAGAGCCAAAAATAAGGAAAGAATTCTGAAAGCAGCATGGGTTAAACAAAGAGTAACCTATAAGGGAGAGCAAATGATTAAGTGCCGATTTCTCAGCAGAAATTGTGCGAGCAAGAAGACAATGGAATGAAACATATCAAACACTCAAAGAATACAATTGTCAACCGAGAATATTGTACCCAGCAAAATTGTCCATAAAATATAAAGGATAGATCAAGATGTTCCCAGAAAAACAGGACTTAGTGGAGTGTGTAAAACAAGACCAACATTGCAAGAAACACTGAGAGACCTCCTTCTTACAGAGGTGCTACAGAAAGTAGAATGTACCAAAGTAACCAGTAAAACCAAAAAGAACTCAAGAAAATGATAACAATGAAAATTTGTCTCTGAAATGGTTTAAATGCAACATTGAAGAGAAAAAAAGAAGATTGGATAAAATAAAAACCAAAATCTATCAATATACTTACTAAAAGAGACACATTTGAAAAATAAAGATAAAGACTAAAAAAAAAAAAAAAAAGTTTGAGAAAAAATAGACCAAGCAAATGACAAACAGAAAAAAGCAGAAATAGTGATAATAATCTCTGTTAAAATAGATTTCAACACGAAAACGATCATAAAGGACAAGGAAGGTCATTACACAGTAATTAAAATGTAAACAGAACAAAAATACATAACGATAATAAATATCTATGCTTTAAATGAAAGATAGGCAAAATATAGAAAGTAAACATTAACAAAACTGAAAAGGAAAATAGACAACACGGCTATAGTAGTTGGAGACTTCAATAAACCATTCTCAAGAAAAGATAGGCCTTCCAGAAAGAAACTTAAGAAAGACGCTGAAGAATTAAAACCACACGATAAACCAATTTGATCTCACAGATTAGACGAATGTACCCAAAATAAGCACTGGCTTCTCCAATGTGTGTGGACCCTTCTCCAGAATAGATTACATTTTAGGACACAGGCAAGCGTCGATAATAAATTCAAAAGCATAGAAATAATACAAAGAATCTTCTCAGAACATAATGCTACAAACGTAGAAATCAGTAACAAGAGGATAAAGAAAATTTTTTTAAAACCCCATACATTTGGAAGTTGAACAACAACGTGCTTATACATGAGTGGGTAGTGTTGTTGTTGTTATGTGCTGTCGAGTCGCTTGTGACTGATAGTGACACTATGTACAACAACCCTAAACTCTGCTCTGTCCTGTGCCAATAGCACTGTCTCTGACACTCCCATCCCGAATATCCCAGTCACTGAATCAATCCATATCATAGAGGGCCTTCTCCTCCTGCGCTGTCCCTCCACTCTACCAAGGATGATGTCCTTCTCCAAGAACGGGTTTCTCCTTACAACATGTCTAAAATATGTTAGATGGAGCCTCGGAATCCTTGCCTCCAAGGAGCCTCATGGTTTCACCCTTTCCAGGATGAATCTGCTTGTTTTCCAAGCAGTCCATGGTACTCTCAATACTCTTCTCCACCACCACAGCTCAAAGACATCAATTCTCCATCTACCTCCCTAGTCATTGTCCAACCCTCTGATGCATAACACGTGATTGCAAAGACCATGGTCTGTATCAGAGGTACCTTAGTCTCCAGAGAGAGACCATTGCTCTTCAGCACTTTGGAGAGGTCCCTAACAGCAGACTTTTCTATGGCAAAGCACCTTTTAATTTCCTGGCTACTGCTGCCTAGAGTGTTGACTGTGGAGCCAAGCGAACTAAAGCTGTGAACAATCTTAATCTCTTCATCCTCCATCCTGATGCTGCCAATTGGTCCAGTGGTGAGAATGTTTGTCTTCTTGACATTGAGCCTCAATCCATATTGGAGGCTGCAATCCTTGACCCTCTGCAGCAGGTGCTTCAGGTCCTCCTCAGTTTCAGCATGCAGGGTTGTTTCATCTACATAATGCAGATTGTTGCTAGATCGTCCAAAATCTTGACCCCACATTTCTCCTCATAGAGGCCAGCCTCCTGGATAATCTGTTCTGCATACAGGTTCAAAAGGTATGGAGTTAGGACACATCCCTGGCTTACGCTCTTCCCAATTTTGAACCATGTGGTATTCCCTTGCTCTGTGCTAACGACTGCCTCCTGGACCAAGTATAGGTTTCGCATTAGCACGATCAAGTGTTCTGGGATTCCCATTCTTCTCAGAGTTAGCCACAGTTTGATAAGATCCACGCAGTCAAATGCCTTTGCATAGTCAATGAAAGACAGATAGACATTCCTGTGGAATTCCCTGCTTTCAGCTAACATCCATCTAACATCGGCACAATATTCCTAGTACCATGACCCCTTCTAAACCCAGCCTGGACTTCTGGCAGTTCTCTGCTGCTGTGCTGTTCCGCTTGTTTTTGGATAATCTTTAGTGGAATCTTGCTTACACGTGAAATCAATGAGATTGTTCTATAGCTTCCACACTCTGTTGGATCACCTTTCTTTGGAATGGGAACAAATATAGATCTCTTCCAGTCAGTTGGCCAAGTGGTTGTTCTCCAGATTTCTTGGCACGGGCAGCATCTGTTAGCTGAAATAGGTCAATTGGTATACCATCTATCCCTGGGGCCTTATTTTTTGCCACTTCCTTCAAAGCAGCCTGAACTTCTTTCTTCACCATAGGCTCTTGTTCATATGTTGTTTCATGAAATTCTTCTGTGTCTGCTACTTCCTTTCAATACAGTGATTTGGTATATTCTTTCCATCTTCTTTTAATACTTCCTGGATCATTTAATATTCTGCCGAAAGCATCCTTGATTATAGCAACTCTAGGTTTGAATTTGTTCTTCAGTTCCTTGAGCTTAAGATATGCTGAGCGAGTTAGGCCCTTTTGATTTTCCGACTCCAACTCCTTGCACATTTCATTGTAAGATTTTGCTTTGTCATCCCGTGCTGCCTTTTGAAATCTTCTTTTCAACTCTTTAGTATCTTGAATTCTTCCCTCTGCTTTGGTTTCTCTGCTCCCCAGTGCAATTTTCAGAGCCTCTTCTGACATCCATTTTGGTCTTTTCTTCCTCTTCTGTCTTTGTAATGAACGTTTGCACTCCTCTTGGATGATAACCTTGATATCTTCCCACAACTCATCTGGTCTTCTCTCATTAGTGTTCAAGGCCTCAAACCTGTTCCGGAGATGCTTCTGAAATTCATGTGGGATAGACTCAAAGTCATATTCTGGTTCCCATGGACCTAAGTTTCATTTTCCTCAACTTCAGCTTGAACTTGCATATGAGTAGTTGGTGGTATGCTCCACAATTAGCTTTTGGTAGAAGAAATAAAAAATGAAATTAAAAGACAATGAAAACATGACTTACCAAAACCACTGGGAAACAGCCAAAACAGTAATTAGAGGTCAATTTATAGGACTAACCAATTACATTAAAAGACATGGGAGAATGATAACTGATTCTCTAACCAAGCATCTCCAACAAATTGAAAAAGAACAGTAAGAAAACCTGACACTGTGCAAAAAATTGAAATTATAAAAAAAATGAGGACCCAGAAATCAGCCCAATGGTTAAGTGATTTTTGACAAGGGATGAAATCAGTTAAGTGGGGAAATCATAGCCTTTTTAACAAATGGTATTGGCAAAATTGGAAAACCATCTGCAGAAAACTCAAACAAAAACCATACCTCAGACCATATATAGAATCCAACTCAAAGTGGATCAAGGACCTAGGACTATAAATTTCATTATAGAAAAGGTTGGAAGAATCCTAGAAGCTGGGTCCGTCGTCCCCGCCCAGGGGCCAGCGAGGGCGCTGAGGCCTTTGGCGGCTTGGACCAGTCGGACCAGCCGCCATACTGGCAGGCTCCAGCTATATACCCCGGTGCTCGCCCAGTACCAATGGATGAACATAAAACTACAAGCCGTGAGGACACAGTAGAGGTTTTTTTATATCTATCAGTCAAACGCCGAATATTTCAGGAAACTAGAGGAGCTGAAGGCTGCCCACATGGCCACTATGGCAAAGCTAGTGAAACTGCACAAGAATAAATTAAGTTTAAAAGGAGCTCAGCAAGCTTTCCTCAGGGCAGAGACTCCTCCTACTGCCTCTTCCGGATCTGCATCAGTAAAGAACTCTGGCCCGTCTACCTCCCTAGTGTTATCATTTTTGGAGACGGATTTAGGCTGTTCTTCCTTGGCATCTACAGTTTCCTCTGAAGACGACTTGGAAAACCTCCAAAAGGCGACCCCCGACAAAAGCAAGGTGATGACCTTGGCCAAGGAGCTCATCAACAACATGTGGAAAGCCTTTTCTGTCGAGGATTACATTCAGTCTATTGATACAACCCTCTCATCGGCTGAAAAAAATAAGAAAGAAACCAGAAGAATGGGTGCCAAACATTGTAGTCCCCAAGTTGTTTCAGATGACGGTCTGAGAACAGAAGAAGAGGGATGCAAAGTTGAAATCTAAGGCAGAAATTGAAATGGAAAACAAGCTGCTGAAGAAGCAGGAGGAGGAAGAAGCAGAGCTCAGGAAGAAGTTTTGGGCCAGTCCAGTCTCTGTCTTTCTCCCCCTTTATCACGAACGAGTCAAGCAAAATGAGGTGCGGAGGAAAGCTATTAAGGAAAGAGCAAAGAAGCCCTTTTGGCTTCACTGAAGCTGTTTAAGTTTATAGCCAGAGAGGAGTAGTTGCAAGCGACCAGAGATAACTTGAAAGACTTTTTTCAAGCCTACAAAGAAAATCAGTAGATTTAAAGCCAGGCCTGTCCCTGGATCTCTTTATGATCCAACTGTCAGTGACAGATTCAAAGAAGAAGAGCTCTTGAGAAAGATCCAGGCTCAGAAAAAATCTCAGGAGCTTTTAGAGAACGCCTGGTCTCAGCCAGCTCACAGAAGTCTTGCCACCAGGAAACCTAGGTGTCCTGAAAGGTGCAGGTGTAAACGCAAGGTCAGATGCCAGGCTACTGACATTGAAAATGTCCCAAGCATCAAAGGTACCTCTCAGAAAATAAGTGTTCGGGATCCTTAGCACCACAGAAGTCTTTTGGTCTCCATAAATCCTCACACTCATTGTCTAGAAGATATAGAATCTTGACAGACATTTAAAGCGGATGAAAAGAATGTCAAGGATGTCAAGGACCCAGATGGGTTTCTTCTGTCGCCAAGTGCAGTCAACAGTAAAAAGTACAAGTTCAAAGTCTGTGCTCTATAACTGAACCCCTCCAAAGTCCACGATATCTTCCAGAGAAAGAGAACAGGCCATCAGAAAGAGTAACAAAGAAAGGATGAAAGAATACAGACAAGAACTAGAAGACAGAGAAGAAAAATTTTAAAAGAGGCCTCTGTTGTTCAAAAGTGTTGCTCAGAAAACTGAAAGAATGGCAGCAGAAAAGCATTATTCTAACATGCTAAAAGCACTAGGAATATGTGATGAGTTTGTTTCAAAGAAGGGCCAAAATGGAAAAATACTTGAGAACCTCAGCAATGAAGAGAGGAAAAATTTCACTGAAGATTAAAAAAGCTTTAATAAAGAAAAAATAGAAGAGACAGAGAATGAGGAATAAAATTATATTCTTGATACCAGAAGCCAGGATTCTTGCAAGGAGAAAGATTAACTCAGTGAAGGAAATGAAGAAGAGAACTCTGTTGACCAAAAAAACGGAGTCACCGTGGCTTCCTCATCCACCCTTGCTGCTATTTCAACCTCATTTGTCCCCTCTTCTCATTCTCAGTCCCCCTTTACCCTCTACTTCCCTCTTTGGAGTTCTGTAGACATTTTATTAGTAATAATTCAAATTTACAATAATGTTCTTATGCAGAATTTGTCCTTAGGAGACTGAGTTAGTTGATTCAACATAATGCTCACTAGACTCTCCTATATTTTATATATTTATAAATATTTAGTAT
>NW_006399786.1:15060000-15078902 GCF_000299155.1 Elephantulus edwardii | reverse complement strand
TGATTCAGTGACTGGGATAATTGGGATGGGAGTGTTAGAGACAGTGCGATTGGCACAGGAAAGAGCGGAGTTTAGGGCTGTTGTACATAGGGTTGCTCAGAGTCGTAAGCGACTCGACGGCACATAACAACAACAACAACAACAACAACAACAACAACAGTATTTTATACTAAATATTTTATCCTAATATTTAGTAGTTTTAAAAACCATTGCTTTTGAGTGCTGCATAGTATTCCACCAAGTAACATGAATTAGGATTTCAGTAGTAATTTCTATATTTTTTCCAAATTATAGGTGCTTTTATAGATATATGCATATTACACTTTGAATAGACTTTCTCAAATATAACATATGCTGCCTTTATTGGAGTCTTTTCTTCGGCTTTTTTTTTTACACTTCTTGCATTCTTGATCACATTTTTTGTGATATGTTATTATATGCCACCAAATTCATTCTGACTAAAAGCAAAAGTATATATATGGTCAGGAAAGCATGCCCCATAAGGTTTTTTAACTTATTATATTTTTGGGGTGTAGATTTCCAGATTTTTTTTTCTTCTATTAAGAAACTTGTGATTTTTAAACCATTAGCCCTTGAGATAGGAAATTCTGTTGGCTCTATGTTAAGGAATTTTGTTGTCAACACAAAGGTACCAATTTGAATCCACCATCTGTTCTGGAGGAGAAATATGAGTAGTCTTGTCCTGTGCAATTTCTGCCTCTGAAAACCTGCTGCAGGGTCAGCTCTGAAATCAAGCCCGACTCAATGGTAAAGAACAACTACCACCACTACCACCTTTGGTTTAGCAGCCAAGAAATTAATCTTTGAGTCACTATCATATTTGGGGGGAGTAATTTGTGGCACAGGTAGCATTAAATGGTTTGTTTAACATTTGGTAAAGTTGCAAAAGTGTTTTTAATCTATTTAAGTACAAAAAAGGTTTGAAAGGAAACTGACCCCAAAGCCAAACACTACTACAGAGTCAATTGCAACTCCATCAACCCCACAAGGCCAGAGTAGAGCTGCCTAATAGTGGTTTATGAAACTGATTCCTTATGGGGACAAACTTTTGGTTAGCAGCCCAACATTTAACTTAATACTATCTTTCTATTACTAGCTTAGTTTTCAGACGAAAGTTATGTTTTATTCCCAGGTATCCTATCTATCTACTGGTATTATAACAAAGTCACCACAATAAACTGTATTAACAAATATAACTTTATTCTCTCAAAATATAGAGAATAGAAGTTCAAGTTAATTGTGCTAGTTCTACTGGAAGTCTTTCTATCCTTGGGTCTCCTGGTTTAGAAATTTGTCAGTACAGAAATATAGATTTAAAAAAAATGTACTGTTCTAACTATTCTTTTGAGGTAGGACTAATATCTTTGCATCTGTACTAATTTCTTCTTTCTTTCCTTGTAAGTAAAAAAAAACTGCTGTAAGCCTCACCTCAAGGAATCTTCCTTCTTCATCAGATCAAAATAGGATGTGACCTAATTAAGAGTGCTATATCTTACCTTAATCACCATACAACTGACTGGTTGATAACTTCTCAGATCACGTCATAGAGAATAATTACTTTAGGAATCCCAGAACAATTGGTTGTGCTTTTGCAAAGCCTATATTTGGACCAGGATGCAGACATCAGGAAAGAGCAAGGGAACACTGCATGGTTAAAAATTGGGAAAGGTGTATGCCAGGGATAGGTCCTATCTCCATATCTTTTCAATCTATATAAGGAACAGGTTATCCGAGACGCTGGGCTCTATGAGGAGAAGTGAGGTATCAGGATTGGAGGTAGACTCTTCAACAATCTGTGTTATGTAGATGACACCACCATGATTGCTGAAACTAAGGAGGACCTGAAGCACTTGCTGCAGTAGGTCAGGGACTGCAGCCTTAATACAGATTGAAGCTCAGCATCAAGAAAACAAAGATTCTCAACACTGTGTTGTTTGGCAGCATCATGATAGATGGAGATGAGATTGAGATTGTTGACAGTTTCAGTTTGTTTGGCTCTACAATCAACACCCTTGGCACCAACAGCCAGGAAATTAAAATACAAATTGCATTGGGAAAGTCTTTCTTCAGAGACCTCTCCAAAGTACTGAAAAGCAATGATGTCAGTCTGGATACTAAAGTGTGTCTGATATAGGCCATGCTCTTTGCAATTACTTGCTGTGCATCAGAGAGCTGGACAATGACTAGAGAAGATAGAAGAGTTAATGCCTTTGAGCTGTGATGCTGGAGAAGAGTATTGAATATACATACCATGGACTGCTAGGAGAACAAACAAATTCATCCTGGAGAAGGTGAAACCAGGCTGCTCCTTGGAGGCAAGGATTCTGAAGCTTTGTCTGACATACTTTAGACATATTACAAGGTGGGATCAGTCCTTGGACAGGGATGCCATGCTTGGGAGGGTGAAGGTACAGCACAGGAGAGGAAGACGTTTGAAGAGATAGATTCAGTCACGAGAGTAATCAAAATAGGTATGTCAGAGACAATAAGATTGGCAGAGAATATAGCAGGGTTTAGGGCTATTGTACCAAAGATTGGTGATGACAAAAGATGACGACTCAATGGCATATAACAAGAACAACAAATACAATACTACCACCTTATCATCATAAAAGCTAGGATTCACAGTAAATAGGAAAATTTTAATTAACACTGACAATACAGCCTAGACATTTTTTTGGGGGAGCCTACTTTAATCAGTAGTATTACATATTTTAATTGTTTGTTTGATTTTTTTCTTCCCAAGGGCTTAATTTTACTTCTTTTAATCTCACACACATAATTTCATTTCTATTCCTTTTTATTATTTTATTTTTTACATTAGTAAGTTGTATTTTGACTTTTTAATGTCATTTTCTGGTAATTCGCTCGATTTTCTTATTGCTAACACTTTTTCATTCCCAGTTTTGTTGACATCAAGTCATAAAATTTAGCAAACAAAATCAACTAATATCCGTGAATGTTTACATGATAAAATAATTTATTTATAATTATTTTCACATTAACAGTCCTTTACATATTTATGTTATTGTTAGGTTCTGTCAAGTTAAGTACGACTCAGCAACCTTATGAACAACAGATCTGAACCCTGTCTCACGCTGGACCAAACTCATCATCTCTAACACACTTGAACCCATTGCTTCAATTACTATGTCAATCCATTTTCTTCTGTCTTCCTCTTTTTTTGTTGACCCTCTACCTTCCCTTGTATGACTTATATAAGTAATGAAAAAAATTGATGTAAATTTACCTCACCAGGTTTCTATGATCAATTTTTTTCATTGCTGTTATTTTTCTAAGATTACTTTTGGCAAGTGAAAAAGAACAGCGCAATCTCAAACAAACAGGTTTGACTTGTAATCATCCAACTAGAGAAGGTCTCTGCAGGGGACATATATAGCATATGCAGAATTTATTTCAAATGAAGAATTGCTCTGTCATGTCAGTGATTTTTTAAGACAAAAGTAGTAGTACAGGTTGTTTTTCCATGTTCCAAAATAGCTGAAAAGAAAATTTATTCTCTCTATATTTTTACTGATGACATTTAAGGGTGATAGAAAAAGATTCTGTTTTGTCAGTAAGGCAAATATAAAGCCAATACCAAGCTGTGGCATGTTTAGAAGGAAATAGTGCAATCCTAGATGTAAATGACTATTCGTAAGGGATCTCTATTTCCCTTGTAGTAAGGCTACTGTAAGAGTAGAATTGAGTTTCAAGTTTTCTCCTAGTATTTTACTTACTTCTTCATAGGCAAGACAAAAGAATGCTATCAGTGATTATGCAAGAAGGATGAATACGCATTGTATAGCAATTTTATTCTTCCTTTTTCCTATTTAATGAACATTTTCCAATTGTGGGACACATATTCAATTTTATTACAGTTGATGTCTATGAGAGAAGTCTTAAGATTTATCATATTTTGGTTTGCAAAAAATGTTTTAATGTCCATTGTACAATATTAACAAGCTCATTGATATTGTTGTTAGGGACCATCAAGTTGAGTATAAGTCATTAGGTACACTTAAAAATCATCTTTAAAATAGATTTTAGAAATAATAGACTTTAAACTTCCTGATCTTAAAATCTGCTATACAGCCATGATAATCAAGTGTGTAGTGCTAGTACAGTAACAGATACATAGACACAAGGGATGGAATTGAGAACCCAGAAGTAAATTCATCCACCTATGGACAAATGATCTTTGATGACAAGACAAAAATACATTTAATGTGGGAAAAACCTAACTCTTTAACAAATTCTGCTGGGGAAAAAATGGTGCCTATTTGCAGAAAACTTAAACAAAATCCAGACTTCACACCATATACAAAATTAATACAAGATGTATAAAAAAACCCAGGCTCTGAGAATCTAGTGCCAAGAAGCTAGGCTGCAATCCTGAAGAAATGTGCTTTGAGGCTACCAGCTGCTCCATGGGAGGAGGATGGGCAATCTCCTCCTGTGTGATTAATTGCCTCTGAAAACCCACAGGAAGGTTCGCTACGGGTCGGTTCCAACTCTACGAAACACACAGGGCCTAATTCAGAATCCCTAATCAATGACATAAATAGACTATCAAATAAAAACAAACTTTTCAAAATAAATCAGAACCTGTTGCCAACTACAAAGAGTCTTCCTCCAATCTTGATGTAACATTCTACTTTATATAGTCTAGTTTCTCATTTTCTCAGCATACAAAGAGAATGATTATAGTGAAAGGACATAACCATGAAACATTTTATTCATAATAAACTACAGAATATATGTGGGATATTTTTCTCTTAGAATGACTGCTTCCTTTTATGTGAACAGATTCTCATGAACTCAGTTATGTTATTGCCATTGTTAAGTGCTAGTAAAATTGATTACAACTCATAGTGCCTCTGTGAGCGACAGATCTGAGCCTATGCCATCCTTAGGATTTCCACCTTGCTCAAGTTCATTGCTGCAGTCATTGTGCCAGTCCATCTTGTTTTGGCATCTCTTTTTCCAGACACTGTAGTTCAAGTATGTGTTCAGGTGGTATTATTCCTTGCCATGTTATTCTTTTAAGATTCATACAGTAAATCTTAATCTATTAAGTTCTACACTGTAAAATGTTTTTGTAAAATAAATAGAATGTGTGTGAATATATTTCTGGTATTTTCTGATTTCAGTCATGGACATCTAAGATCAGCAATGATGTCAGTCTTATTTGGAATCAGGTTTGGGTTTCTGACAGTTCCATGTTGATGTACTACTGTAAAGATTTTTTTTAATTATTCAGCAAAATATTACTGTTCTTAGAGATTCTCTGTTCAAATTCTGAATTACGGAGGAAATATCAGAAAAAGATGAAATTGTAGAACAGCTTCTTGTAACTAGGCCACGCTAGCTCCCTGTAAATAGTGTTGTCTGGGAAAGTTTTTCCACCTAGAACATTCCTATAATTAAAGCAGTGGAAGGTATTTAGAAACAGCTGTTTTGTGTTTGTTTGTTTTTTTTTTAAAAAATCGTTAATTTAGCTTTTAAAATTGCTGTAAATGATAATGTGTGTGGAATTTCTGTTCATACGGTGTTATATGCTGTTGAGTCACCTGCAGTTCTTAACATCCCTATGTAAAACAGCTCTGAAGCCTACCCAGTTTTGAGACAATCTCATTGACTCTGACACAGCTACCCCATTTCTCGAGTTATTGTATCAATCTCTCATCCCGAGTCTTTCTCTCTTGTGTTGTCCCTCTATCCTTCCAGTCCTGAGACAATCTCGTTGACTCTGACACACCTACCCCATTTCCCAAGTTATTGTATCAATCTATCTCAGTCAGAGTCTTTTTCTCTTGTGCTGTCCCTCTACACTTCAAGCATGATGTCCTTCTCTAAGGAATGGTCACTCCTGGCCATGTGCCTAAAGCATATGAGACAGAGCTTCAAAATTCTAGCCTCCAAGGAGAAACTTGGTTTCACCAGTTCCAAGACTGACCTATTTGTCTTCTTGGCTGTCCATGGTACGTTCAAGACTCTTCTCCAGCACCATGACTCAAAGGCATCAGTTCTTCTATCATCTTTAGTCATTGTCCATGTCTCTGATGCATAGCAAGTAATTGTGAAGACCATGGCCTAGATTATGCTCACCTTAGTCTGTAGACTGGAATTGTTGCTTCTCAGTACTCTGGAAAGGTCTCTGACAGTAGATTTACCTAATGCATTTCGTCTATGATTTCCTGACCGCTGGTGCCAGTTCCCTATCTATGTACTTTTCTAGAAAAGTTTTCAGTGATCTATAGCAATATTTTGCTTACATGTGACATTAATGATAATCAATAGTTTCCATATTCAATTGGATCACTTTTCTTTAGAATGGAAGCAAATATGAACGAACGTCTTCCAATCTGTTGCCCAAAGAGTAGTCCTCCAAATTTGCTGGCATAGACTGGTGAGTACATTAAGGCTGACTCTCTTAATTGAAACAAGTCAATTGGTTTCCCATTGATTCGTGGGGCCCTATTTTTTTCCAAAGTCTTCAATGCTACTTCTACTTCCTCCTTCACTACCATTGGCTCCTGTTCATTTAGCACTTCTTGAAATTTTTCAATGTCAATCAATTCTTACTAGTACAGTGACTCTGTGAATTTCCTCCATCTACTTTTGATGCTTTCTGGGTCCTTCAATATATTGTCCATAGCGTCTTTCAATATTGTGACAGAAGGCTTAAATTTGTTTTTCAATTCTTTCAACTTGAGAAATGCAAAGAGTTTTCTCTTTTTATTCTCCAATCCCAGCTCTCTGCACATTCCATTATAATACTTTGTTCTGTCCTCCTGAGCTACCCTTTATAATCTTCTGTTCAGCTCTTTCACTTAAACAGGTTTTCCTTTAGTTTTGGCTTCTCAAAGCTCCAGTGCAGTCTTTAGAGTTGCTTCTGAGATTCACCTTGTTTTTTTCTTTCTTCTCCATTTTTGTAATGACCTTTTACATTCTTCATGGATTTTATCCTTAATTATCCCACAACTCATTTGATCTTCGATCATTGGCATTAAATGCCTCAAACTTCTTAAGATGACCTTGAAATTCAGATAAGATTGATTCATGATTATATTTTGGTTCCTGTGGACTTATTTTTCTCGGCCTCAATTTAAACTTTTACATGAGTAATTAATGATATGAACTACAGTCTGTACCTGGTCTAGTTTTGACTGCTGATACTGAGCTTCTCCAGTGATTTTTTTTTCCACAAATGTAGTCCTTCAGATGCCTATGCAGTCCATCCAGGGAGATCTATATGTAAATTTGTCTTTCAAAAGAGGTATTTGCAATGAACAGATCATTGTAAATACAAAATTCAATCGTTTTGTATGCTGAGCAAAAATTCAATCAACTCTCTATGCTGAGCAAATTATCCAGGAACCTGGACTCTGTGAAGAAGAGTGTGGCATAAAAATTGGAGGGAGACTCGTCAATAACTCGTGTTATGCAGATGACAAAACTTGTTTCCTGAAAGTAAAATACTTGTTGCAGAAGATCAAGTAAGTCAGCCTTCTGTATGCAGTGCCTCTCAAGATCAGGAAAACAAAGATTCTTACCACTGTACCAAAAGGCAGAATCATGATGGATGGATAGGACATTGAATCTATTAACAGCTTCATCTTTCTTGGATCCACAATTAACAGCTGTGGTACCAGCATTCAGGAACTAAGAAGACACACTGCACTAGGAGAATTTAAAGTTAGGAAACTATCCAAATTATTTAGGAGTAATGATGTCAGTTTGTGGACTAAGGTACATCTCATCTCATTCAGGCTATGGTCTTTCAATTACTTGCTATGCATCTATGAGCTAGACAATGAATAAGGATGGCTGAAAAATAATTGACTCCTTTGAGCTGTGGTGTTAGTGAAAAGCACTGAACATCCCATGAATGGTCAAGAGAACAGTCTTGGAAAGGGTACAACCAGAGTGCTATTTGATGGCAAGAAAGATGAGGCTTTGCTTCACATACTTTTGACATGTTGTTAGGAGGAGGTTAGCAAAAGAGGGGAAGACCCTCCACTAAGTGAACTGACACAGTGACTGCTGCAATGGGCTCTTATGTGTCAGGAAGTGTGATGATGGCACAGTAATCTTTTGTCCATAGGGTCACTATGAGTTGTATTTGACTTGACAGCACTTAACAACAGCAACAACAATCAGATAATATCTAGTTAGTATCTAATGAGGAAAGGAGAAAATTTCACTTAAAATATGCACCAGACAGCATTTTAAAGTTTTGCAGACTTGAATGAAAAGTGATGTAATTTGAACATTTAAAAAAAATGAAGACATAAGTGAAAAATGTCAGGAATAACTCATAAATACACTTTTTTTGGAGAAATGTATATAGTAAGTGGCAAAGTAAGAAAAATTAGAACAAACTTATCTGTGTTGGGAGACAAGTTCACATGTGTCTCTCACATTTCTAAACACTATCTTAACCTAGGATCTCATTGCTTTGTGCTGTGAATTGTCATCTTGATATATTTGTATAATAAACGACCTTATAAGACAGCAAAAGTGTGTCCTCCCAGAAAAAATTCTTCTAGGTGATACAGCTCTGGTCTGTCCATTTACTGTACAGAAGTAACTTGTGGTTGCTGTGATGCTAAACACTGTGATACTGATGTGTCAAATGTAATAATAATTACCGAATGTGGACAGTGTTTGGTTGAGCTCCCCAATTAAAAAAAGCTTGGAAGCAGGAGTGGCATCCAATTTTGAAATAACTTGATTCTGGAAACCCTATGAAAACTTGGAGAATGGTGAAACTTATATAAGTGTTCAGGTTTTTAATTCATAGGGTTGCTATGAGTCATCCATGACTTGACAACACTTAACAACAACAACTTAATTATCCAGAATAATAAACATTTCTATTTCTAGGATAATACCTACAACAATCTAGTAATTAAATGCAGAAATCCTCTCTTCTAATGTACTCTTATTTTGAGTGGACTATAAAATGATATTACCAAAGCCTGGTTGATGACCAAGTCCTTGGGTGTTGCTCTGCTAAGCGAAATGTGGTTTCTCTCTCATAGCTGGAATCCACAGTAGCTCCACAGCATAAAGATGAGTATCTCCTCCTATGGAATTTGAAGCCTTTGCACAATCACTTGGAGGTCAGCTATGAGGTGTTTTGACTTGAAGCTGATGAATTGAATTGTTGCTTATTCTGACATGACTTTATTAGATAAAAGACTGCTGTTTCCCCAAAGAAGAATATGTACATGTAAAGTGGAGAAATTTCAAAATACACAGTTTAGGGGCACAATTTAATCTTCACCAATCAAATAAAAAACCAAACAACACAAAATACGCTAATAATCACCAGTGTTACATTTTTTCTTTCTTATACCCAAATTGTTCTTTCATTTTCATTCATTATAATGAAAAATAGATTATTTTTTCCAGTTTCCCTTAAATTCAATTGAGATAGTCATTAGAATTTTATGAATATTAAATATTAATCATTAAAGCATTAAAATTTTATAATATTAGGAAGTTTCATCTATTTCATGGCATTTCTAAATTTAATCAATCATGTTTTCTGGTGTCAAAGCAAGAGCATTTCTTAGTTTTACTAAATTCAACACATCTTCTATTTTCCCAGTTATATGAAAAATTATATATTTTCCACTGTATATTTCCATAATCCTTCTTATTCAATGGGATCTTCTAGTAAGGTTGTCAGGATAAACTTACTAGTCAAATGGCACATTAAATTGAGTTGCTTCTGGCTCATATAAACCCAATGTGCTTCAGAATAGGCTTGATCTCAATACTGGTTTAAAGGCTAAAATTATCCAAAAGCAGATCTCTAGGACTTTCTTCAACCTTTTCCCTGTGTGAGTTTGAATCACCAACAGTTTTGGTAGTAGTGACATGCAAACTGTTTGATACAGATATATAAGTTAAATCTTCATAGTAAGAAAATAAATTCTATCAGTCATGGACTGGTGTACATAGACTAGAACAAGTTTTAGTGTTCCAGAGCACTTTTTCTCCCTTATACTGCAAAATTAATAAGAGTTACAGACATTACATCTCTGTATATTGTTTTTTAGGACATCATATAGATTGCTAAATGTCATTTTGAGTTGACAAGCAAAATTATAACAATATAAAAGATAAGTGGTGAAGTGTCATGTATTTAAATAACTCTTGCACACTTTAACTGATGTTGATGATAGCCACCAACACTTTATATTCAGACTTCAAAAGGAGCTATATAGACCAAATCTTCATTTGCTGATATGATTACATTCCTAAGAACTGTTCATTAGGTTAAAATATATGTTAAAATAGAGGATGACTGTTACTAGATCACAAAATAAAGGATGACATAACTGTTATGTAATGATATGTCATTAAATTATTGCAAAATTGCAGTACATAACAACTAAATTATAATATCACCTAACAAACAGCTACACATGTTGAAATGCAGCTTTAAGCATAACAAGTAGCATTATTCTCAACCCTCAACTTCTTCATCAATATCAAGAACTGTGAAATTTATGTGCCAATTTCTTGGACATTTCTTACAAACACAAGAAAAATCCTGCTTTACTTATAGCAGCATCATTAGTAAGTATTTACATTTTTATAATTTTCTTGGGTTCTAAGATAAAGGCACCAAGATCTGAAAATTACGCCTACTCAAAGGAAGAATAAATTAGAAGAGATGGTTTCTGCATTTAAAGAACTTCAATGTTTTAGACTTTGCATCAGAAATGGAAGTGTTTATTATTCTGGAAAATTAAATATTTTTTAATATTTTTTATTTTTTATTTTAAATATTTTTAAGCCCCCAGGAAGACACATTGTGGGCTGTCTTCTAAGGCTGTTTATTATACAAGTATTTTCAAGATGACAGTGAAACACACAAGACAATGACACCTTAAGCTCAGATAGTGTTCACAAATGTGAAACGTGAAGTTGTTTCCCATATAGGCAATTTGTTCTAGTTTTTCTTGCTTTCCCATAAACTATATTAATTTCTCAAAAAAGTATATTCATTAGTCAATCATTACTTTTTTCACTTACATCTTCATTTTTTTAAACATGCATATTACATCAGTTTTCATTCAAGTTTTCAAAATATTGAAATGCTATCTGCTGAAGAAAATAGAAAATATAAATAATTTAAAATTGATGAAATAAAATTTTAAAAAGTAGTAAACTTAACACTATTTTAAATACTAAATTCTCACTTAATATTGAATGATAATTTGAAGAATAACTTATCAATTATTTGTGCTGTTGTTGTGATGCCATACTATCAGCTTAGACACAGAAAACTTATGAGCAACAGAATAGCATATTTCTTGATCCTTTTCTATTTTCACAGTTTATATTGTGCTTAATACCATCCTTAACACCACTCTATCAATCCATTATTTTGAAGGTATTTCTGTTTTTCACAAACTCACTTTATATTTTTTTCACCAAAGATAATGTTTTTTCCCCCTCAAGGTGTAGCCCTTCTTGATAATACACTCAAAATATTTGAGAATACATAATGACATTTTTGGTATTAAGGAGCTTTCTAACTATAATTCTTCAAAGACAGGTGGATTTGTTCTTTTGGTACTCCATTGCATGATCAATATTCTTCAACAGAATTGTAAGTCAAATGCATCAATTCTCTTTAGTGTTCTTTATTTAACTTTCCATGCATCTGAGGAAATTAAGAATAAGGAAAGGCACGTGAATGGAGGTGGCATAATCACAAGCAGGAGGAAGACTTTCTCAGCTTTGTGGAAGGGGGGTTGATTGGAGATGGGGTTTGATTTTACAAACGGTGTAAGTTGCTGGCACTGATCTCATGCCACTCTAAGGACAAAGAAATACATTAAGTTTAAGGAGATACACACAAGAGTTGAGACACTGGAAACCAGATAGAGACCATTAGGGTGCTTATGGGGAGATGGAATTGAAGCTTCCCTGGGGTTAGGTCCCTTTCATTAGAGGATCCTTGCCTCTGTAGCAGTGGGGACATCTCAGGGGCAAAACAGGACAACTGAGTTGGAACACAGAGCCACAAGCAGGGGAAAGATTTTCTCTGCTTTTCAACTGGTATGTTGATCTATTTAAAAAAAGCTGTTTTATCACCCTCACCCCACTCCTCAGGTCAGAAACTGCTTGAGTGTAGCACTTGGTCTCATACCAATCAACCACTCCAAAGATGAGAGAGGACAATAGGCAAAGCAGACTACATAAAGACACTATTCCAGGAGGGCTGCTGTGCAGAACAGACAGAACTTGAAGGACCTTGGGAAAGGGAAATTTCCCAGAAATGACTTCCAATAGAGTGAGTGGCTCACCCTTTAGATTGAAGATTTTAACCTGGCACCTAATCAATAACATGATAAAGATAAGAATTACAGCAACTTATGCAGACATAACGGATGGAAATGGCCTAACACTTATCAAGAAACACTTCACATAATGCCAAGAAAGCAGCAAGCAGATTCAAACACTGTAAGAAAACAAATTAAGGCTTCTCCAAAAAGAACAGAAAATATTGCAGATCAAATGAATACCCCAGAGTCAAGAAGGGAGATGACATATATTTATGTAGAGACAGTTGAACAGCTATAAAAGAAAGTACAAATAATGGAAAAAAATAATGGAAGCCACAAAAAAGGGGGATAAACTGGAGTTAGAGAACAATAAGTATATATTGATGAGGATTATTTCAAAATGCATGGAAGAAGGTGAAAATGATGGAAGAAACAATGGAAACCACCAAGAGAGCAAATACTCCAGACACATGGAGCCATATGAAGTACATTGAAGAGGAGGAACTTGTACAACAGTGGGAGGAAATGCAAAATATGAAAGAAATAATTGAAACAATGGTTTAAGAAGTACAAGAATTTTTTTAAAAAGTCACAAGATTGAGAGGGTACAACCAACACAGTACGGGAAATAACAAAAATACATGAAAATGCAATTCATTATATTAAGACTGAAAAGGCAGCAGAGTGGAGGCAACATGCTGGAGGGACAAAAAAGTAGAATAGAAGAGATGGAGCAGAGAATCAGAGAACTGGAACATAAGAACCTCAAAGGAAATACACTAGAAGAAAAATCAGACATTAGACATAAATAAAGAAACATTAGAATCATATGTGATGACATAAAAAAGAATATATATATGATTAGAATTTCACAATATGAGAGAGATGGGAAAATCACTGAAAAAATGTGGAACAGGTTCCAGAAGAAAACTTCCCAGGTATTATAAAGAAGAAGGAAATCACATGCAAGAAGTTCAGCAAAAAAGAAATAAGACTAGTCCCAGAAAGAAAAACATCAAGACATATCAAAGTCAAATTCTCCAAAATAAAAGATACAGAATACTAAGAGCAGCATGAAGAAAACAATCCCCTACAAAGAAAAAAGAATAAGATTAATTTCTGAATTTTCAACAGAAACCATGCAAGCAAGATGACGATGGGATGGCATATACAGAAAGTTGAAAGGAAAAAATTGCCAAGCAGGAATCCTATACCCAGAAACTATCTCCATCAATTATGAAGGAGAAATTACATTCTTTGCAGAAAAGAAAGAATTTAAGGAATTTGTGAAAACAAGACCAAATATGCAAGGATTTTGAAGGGAAGTACTTTACAGAGAGACACCAAAGGAAAGAAGATGGACCATATTAACAAGAAACAACAAGAAAAAAAAAAAACACCACAGGAAGATAGCAATGATAAAACCTGGCCTGTTGATAATTACACTTAATGTGAATGGACTAAATACATGAATCAAGAGAAAAAGAGTAGCAGAATGGGGGGTGGGGGAAGAGGCTAAGACCATCATTTTGTTGTCTACAAGAGACACATCTAAGAAATGAAGAAAAAAATAGACTAAAAATTCAAGGCTAGAAAAAAATATGCCAAGTAAATGGCATGCACAAAAAAGTAGAAGTGACAATATTAATCTCTGATAAAATGACTTCAGAATGAAAACCACCATAAAGGATGAGGAGGACATCATATAATGATTAAAGACACAATATATCAAGAAGACATTAACATTGGTCAATATCCAGGCAGCAAATGAGAGACCTGTTATATACATAAAACAACTGTTAAAAAAAGAACTGATTAAAGAAATAGAAAACACCACAATAGTGGTAGGAAACTTTAACATACTAATTTCCCCAAAGAATAGGTCAACTCAAAAGAAATTTAACAAAGATAAAAAAAGATCTAAACAACACTTTTAGCCAACTTGACCTTGTGGATGTATTTTGAGTGCTGCACCCATCTACAACTGAATCCACTTTCTTCTCAAGTGCACATGGCACATTTTCCAGAATTGATCTCATATTAGGACACAAAGTAAGCCTCAACAAATTAAAAAACATTGAAATAATACAAAATATATACTCAGATTACAATGTCATAAAACTGAAAATGAACAACAAGAGGATAAATCTTATAAGGCCACCAACCTGGAAGCTAAATAACACCCTGCTGAAACACAAACAGGTTGTCGAAGACATAAAGAATGAAAGAAAACAATTTCTCAAAACAAACAAAATAATAAAAATACAACATGTCAAAATCTCTGGGATGCAGCTAAAGCAATCCTCAGGGGACACAACATAACTATAGGCAAAAACATAAAAAAAAGAAAGAAGTAAAATTAATTATCTAACTCAACACCTTCACAAAATAAAAAAGAACAACAATCTAACCTCATAACCTCTATAAGAAAGGAAATTATAAAACAAGAGCTAAAATAAATAAAACAGACAATAGTAAAATCAAATCATCAACGAAACGAGGAGCTGGTTTTTTGAAAGGATCAATAAAATTGGCAAACTTAACAAAACAAAAAAAAAGTAGAAGACACAAATAACTCAATTAATGAATGATAGAGCTGATATCACATCAGAAACAGAGGAAATTAAACATATAATATCAGAATATTATGAAAAGCTATATTCAGATAAATTTAAACTTGAGCAAATGGACAACTTCCTTGAAACTCATGCCCTACCCAGATTAACAAAGACAGATGTAGAACACTTCAACAAACCCATCACAGAAGAATAAATTGTATAGATCACAAAAAGACTCCCTTACAAGAAAATTCCTGGACCAGATAATCTTCATGCATGAATTCTCTCAAACATTCAGAGAAAATTTATCACCAAACCTACTTAATTCATTTCAAAAATTAGAAAAAGAAGGAACACTTCCAGTGACATTCTAATATGCAAGCATAACCTTAGTACCAAAACTAGGGAAAGATATTAACAAAAAAGAAAACTACAGACCAATGTCTCTCATGAACATAGACACAAAAATCGTGAGCAAAATTCTAGCCAATTGTTTTCCAAACATATTAAAAAAATACTTCATGACCAATTTAGATTCATGAGAGAGGTATGCCAGGATGGTTCAGCATAAGAATAGCAATCAATGTAATTCACCACATTAACAAATCAAATAACAAAAATTATATCATTCTAGCAATTGATGTAGAAAAGGCATTTGACAAAATCCAACCCACATTCTTGATACACTCAGCAAACTTGGAAGCAAAGGGAATTTCATCAAGATAGTAAAAATTATATGTGCAACACCAAAAGGCAATATCATTCACAAATTGAAAAAGAATAAAAGTATTTTCTTTGCTAACAGGGACCAGACAAGGATGTTATTATCACTGCTTTTATTCAATATTGTAATGGAAGTACTTGTTAGGGGAATAAGACAAGAGAAGGAAATAAAGGAATCCAGATGAGGAAAAAAAGATGGTGAAACTGTCACTATGTATACAGAAAACCCCAAAACTAAAAAAAAAACAACCTACCCCCCAAAACCCAACAAACTGACCTAGTAGACCAATGTAGTAATGTGACAAGACACAAGAACAGTATAAAAAAAAAATCGATGGAATTTCTCTACAGTAACAAAGATAATTCAAAGAGGGAAACCAAGAAAACAATACCATTTACAAAAGCCAAACACAAATTGAGATAGTTTGGAGTCACCCTAACTAGAGACCAAAATATCTGTACAAAGAAAACTATAAAAAATTTCTGCAAAACACAATAAAAGATCTGAATGAAAAGAAAAATGTTTCCTCTTCATGAAAGACTTATATTGTGAAAATGACATTTTACAAAAAGCAATCTACATGTTCAACACAATCTCAATTGTTGTTGTTGTTGTTGATTGCCTTCAAGTAGAGCATGACTCATAGTGACCCTGTGAATAAAAGGCCTGAAGCCCCTCTACAACTATTGACATTTATCAAAGTTCATAAAGTTTCTGGAAGCATGTTGTTTAGGAAGTGGATGCCACTCTTGCTTCCAAACCCCAATACAGATACTAAATTAATTTTTCAAAGAGATTGAACAGGAAATTGTCAGTTTATTTGGAGAGGAAAGAGATCGCAAATAAGCAAAGCACTTCTGAAAAATAAAAATTAAGTGAAAGGCATAGCACTCTCTGACCTCAAAACCTACTACACAGCAGTAGAAAATGAAACAGCATGGTACTGGCACAAGGGCAGGCACATGGACCAAGGGTACAGAATCAAGAACCCATAAATGGAGCTCTCTATCTATGGTCAACTGACATTCGACAAGGAAATGAAACCTATCAAATGGTGAAGTTACAACCTCTTCAACAAATGGTGCTGGCAAAGCTGTATTGCTACCTGCAGAAAGCTGAAACAAGATCTACATCTCACATCATCCAAAAAATCAAGTTTGGAGAGACTAGAAAGTATTATGCTGAGTAAACTAACTTAGTCTCATAAGGACAAGTACTGCATAAGACCATTATTGTAAAAATAGAAGGATAAATAGTAAAATGTGCACCACCAAGGGGTGAAGGAGTAGGAGCAGAGGGGTGAGAGTGAGTAGAAATGAAACCACAGGGCTGCACAGTTTGGTGGGTGGAGGGAGGGGGTGAGGGAAATGGGAAGAATCCAGTGGGGTCTGAAAAGATTGGGCAATGATAGACAAGGTCTAATTGTGGTTGATTTTATAAAATGTAAATGCATAGGAATGATTGTATGAAACACAATATGAATGAAGAACAGTGTGAAACATAATAAATACAAATTTTGTGAGTAAATCAGTATAAAGTTAAAATATGTCAAGAAGCTGTGCTGCAATCCTGAAGGCACATGGTTTGAATCTGATAGCTCTTCTGTGGGAGGGTCAGCTATGCATCATTTCTGACTTGATAGTACATAACAAAAACAAATAACAACAACATGGCAAAATTCAGACACACCTTACTCCTCAAAGTGACACCCTGTAGAACATTAAAGAATTCCTTCACTGTAGATTTTTCCTAAGCAAAAGATATTGTTTTGTTTTGTTTAACTTTTGCTTTCAGAAGCTTGATTGTGAATTTTTAAAAATCACATTCTTTTCAATGTGCAATATCTTCTTATCATGATGTGGTTTACTGGTCGATTTATAAGCAAGGATGGCAAAGCTTCTTTTCTCCCACTATGGATGTATTTCTAGGAGATGCTATTCCTTGGGAAAGGGTATCAGTATTGGAAATGTGGAAGGTTAGTTGAGGAGAGGAAGACCCTCAGTGAGATGGACTGACATGTTACTGTAGCAATGGGCTCAAGTGTATCAAAGATGATGAGGATAGGACAGGATTCAAATCCGTTCTTCATAAGATTAGTATGAGTTGTACTCAATTTGATGGCACCTAAAAACAGCATTGTGAAACTAAGATGTCAGATGAAGCAGGTGACACACAAGGAGTAGGTTCAATCAATATTTTTAAATTTTATTTAATAGGACTAAGTTGTAAGTAATTATAGTTATTGCTCTGATTTTATTTCATAATCATTGTGTCAAATATGCATGTTATTCTCAAAACAAGTCATCCTGTAACAGATGGTCAAAATATGTGTTCAGCAGCTGTCAGATGGTGCTTTCTCTCCCTCCAGGTGCATTTATTTGCCTGGTTTCACCTGTGAATTCTGGCATTGCACTGGGTTGAATCACGTAAATGTAGCAGAGTTTATAAGAAAGACTAACTAGACAAGAATTTGCATCCACAGTGTTGCTAGACAGTATGTTTAAATAATCACTAGGTTATGTTGTTATATTTGTACTGTCCACCCACACCAACACTATGTATTGTCATTATTCCTAATTTTTGTCACTTTCTTAGCAACTCAAGTTTAGTTGCTTGTTAACATGCTCCAGAAAATTCACACTGAGAGAAAAACCATTGCTCGAAACACATAACTCTAACTGGGAAATAGGAAAAAGAGAACCAAAATAATACATGGCTGAGATTAAACATATTATACATGAGGAATCAGATTGATTACATCTGTGGAAAAAACTACTGGAGAAGCTCAATATCAGCTGTGAAAACTAGGCCAGCAGTTGATTGTGGAACAGACCACCAGCCATAAGCAAGTTCAAGCTGAAGCTGGGGAAAATTAAACCGAATCCACAGGAGCCAAAATATGACTTTAATTTCATACCACCTGAATTTCAGAATCATCTCAGGAACAGGTTTGAGGCCTTGAACACTAATGAGCGAAGACCAGATGAGTTGTGGGAGGATATTAAATGTATCGTCCAGGAAGAGTGCAAACGGTCATTGCAAAGACAGAAGAGGAAGAAAAGACCAAAATGGAGGTCAGAAGAAACTCTGAGATCGCACTGGAATGTAGAGAAGCCAAAGCCCAAGGAAGAATACAGGACACTAAAGAGCTGAACAGAAGATTCCAAAGGGCAGCACCGAATGACAAAGGAAAATATTACAATGAAATGTGCAAGGAGCTGGAATCAGAAAATCAAAAGGGCCGAACTCTCTCAGCATTTCTTAAGCTCAAGGAACTGAAGA
>NW_006399786.1:15051924-15057937 GCF_000299155.1 Elephantulus edwardii | reverse complement strand
ACTTTTCTGTAAATACTCATTAAAATTAAAAATTTTATGAGATTAAATTCCAGAGCCAATGTTATTAAGGAATCTAAAAGTATATTATAAAGAAAATAAAGTACAAAAAGATTGAAAGAAGAACAGTAAGTTACGCTGAAAGCATTGATCAAAATTAAAGCCCCAGGAACTGGCAGAACATTTGATAAATGCTGTAAACTGGAGAAATCAATCTTGTACCTACATACGTTTAAGACATATTCTAACAAGTCTTGTTAGGTGCCAACAATAAAGCAAGGATATTTAAAACAAATCAAAATCTTGCCAGATCAAGATTGCAACCTTAAAATCTCTGTTGTGCTCAGCTCATTATTGCAGCAGTTAAACCTTCTCATTAAGTGTCTTCGCTAATTTTTAACCCTCTGCTTTTCCAAGCTCTGTGTCTGTTTCCAAGGACTAGTATCTCCTGATAGGCAAATAATCTGAAGTTTTGTCTGACATACTTTGGACATGTTGAAAGGAAAGACTAGCTTGGAGAGGGACGTCATACTTAGGAGGGTGGAGGGACAGCACAGGAGAGGAAGACCCTCGATAAGTTGGATTCAGTGACTGGGGTAATAGGAGTAGTTGTGTCAGAGACAATAAGATTGGCACAGGATAGAGGAGGGATTAGCACTGTACACAGCATTGCTATGAGTCTCAGAAGACTTAACGGCATATAACAACGGTATCGCCCTAAAAGCCACTCAAAATATATAAGATGAAATCTCACCATCCCTGTTTCTAAGGAACATGCTGTGTGAACATCGTTCAAAACAGACTTTTTTGTTGTTTTGACACTCTAAGTTATAATCAATAATCATCGCTAACATTGTGTCTAGTGAATCTCAGTGTCAGCTGGATGTGGCCTCTTGCATCTTGAAGAAAGGCTAGTATGGAAGTCTCGGGGAGCTTTTTTGCCCCAAGTGGGTGTCAGCAGAGTGGACTTGCCAGATGAATTGGGGGTCTGGCCCAGAGTTCACTAGCATTTGGGCATGCCTGAAAGGTAAAATACCTTAGGGCCTTCAGGTCTGTTTTTAATTGGTTTTGGTCAAACATTCTTCTAGGTATTATAGCCCTGCTGTGTCCACTTGCTGTACAGAGGTAACTTGTGGTCGCTGTGAATCTAAACACTGTGACACTTATGTGTCAAATGAGATAATGGGTACCCATGATGGACAATGTTTGATTGAGCTCCCTGATTAAAACAAGCTTAGCAGCAGGAACAGCATCCACTTCCATAATAGCTTGCCTCCAGAAACCCTATGAACCAGGAGAAAGAATGAAAGTCACACAAGTGTTGAGGACTTTCATTCATAGTATTGCTATGAGTCACCTACAAATTGATGACACTTAACAACAACAACAACATCATCATTCAGTTATTCTTTGATCTTCATTATTCATTGTTCAACTTTTGTATGCCTCTTAAGCAATGAAAAGTACTATGACTTGATTCAGGTGCTCTTTAGTTTTTAAAATGATATCTTTGATGCTTAACACTTTAAAAAAAGTTCTTGACTACGTATTTCCCCAGTGCAACACATGTTTTCATTTCTTGATGCCTGTTTCCGTGAGTGTTGAATTTGATTTCAACCTGAAGAGATAGGGAAATAGTAGGGAAATATTAGATTAATGATGATTAATTTTATAAAATATAGTAGATGGGAATGATTGTATGAAGCACAATGAGAATGAAGGAATGTATGAACCACAATGTATATAAATTAAACAATGTATATGAATTTTGTATGCAAATTAATATAAAATAAACATTATAAATTTAAATCATAGACCATTTCAAAGATTTAGTCATTTATCATATTGTTGGCTAGTGATTTAGTTGTATGGATTGTTGCTTTCTTAATATTAAAGGTGTCATTTATACTGAATGATATAATCTTATATTCTTTCAATTGGTTTTTCAAATTCTCCTCTGTTTCAGCAAGCAATGTTGTGTCATAACACAACAATTTGTATAACAAATTGTTTATGAGTCTTTTTCCAATTATGATGCCACATTGTTTATATAGTCAAGTTTCTTGAAGTATTCGCTCAACATAGATATTGAATAGGTGTGGTGAAAGGGAACATTCCTGAGTCACACATTTCTTATTTCGAATTGTGTAATATCTTCTTCTTGTTCTGTTAAAAAACTGCATCTTAGTTTATTTACAGGCTCCACATGAGCACAATTATGTGTACGATTATTGACAAGAATAGATTTGATGAATTGAACACAAACTATCAAATATCAGATGAGTTGTAAGAGGGCATCAGGAACAATACAAAGATTTGTAAAAGAATGAAAATAAAGAAAAGACCAAAATATGTTACAGAAGAGGCTCTGAAACTAGTTAATGGAGAATGTAAAGCTAAAGAAATGAAGAATACAATAAGAGAGTTAAACAGAAATTGTCAAAGTGCATTTCAAGAAGACTAAGTATTATGGCCTATTTTGCCATAGTATTTTGCAAAGTACAAAGTATTATAGTAAAATATAGAAAATATGTAAACACCTTGACTTAGATAACCAAAAGGGAGAAACAAATGTAGCATTAAGCAAGTTAAAATGATCAAAGAGCAAATTCAAAACTTGAGTCACAATAAAAAGTTCTATAAGCAAAATAATGAATAAAGAACAAAGTACCAAAAGATGATGGAACGAATATACAGAATTGTCATACCAGGAATAATAATAATAATAATAATTATTATTATTATTATTATTATTATTTCATTCCACAATACCTTGCCTCCAGAAACCCTATGAAACAGGAGAGAGGATGAAAGGCACCCAAGCGTCGAGGACTTTCCTTCATAGGGTCACTATGAGTCTCCTGTGACTCCATGGCACTAAACAACAACAACAACAACATATACCAATTGTTAAAGTGACCTATATATATTCTGCAACTACATGTTTAGAATGTTGTTGTCTACCATCAAGTCAGAACTGACTGCTAGGTGACCTTCCAGCAGGTTTGTAGAGGCACTAAATCTCATCGTAGGGGACTGCTCATCTTTCTCTCCCTGAGCAATTCGTGTATTGGAACAAGTTCCTTTGAGCTGGCAGTGCAACTCCTTACTTACCAATCTACCAAAATCTACCAAAATCCCATTATGTCTTTAAGTCTATTTTTAAAGGGAATGTAATGAATTTTTGACAAGTAACATAATTGAGATCCAAATTCTAAACTACAAATATTTTTGGTTTTTGAAAGTGCCATGTTAATAATATTTTCCCTTTAAGATATATAATTTTGTTTATAAAGTAGATACTGAAATATCCACAATCAAATATGGTTTAGAATGATTTATACAATTATTTACAAGCATTTATTTAGTAGTTAAATACACTAGTATTTTAAACTGTTGTTTACATAAGTGCCATTGAGTCAACTCTAACTCAAAGTGACCCTACAAACAATAAATCTGAGCCTTTCCTTATCCTACACCATCTTCACAATATCTGATTTGCTCAAGACCATTATTACAGCCATTGTACTATCTTGTTGAAGGTTTTCCTCTTTTTAAATGACCCTCCACCTTTCCCTGTATGATGTCTTTTTTTCCAAAGACACGTCCCTCCTCAATTCAAAGTACTTGAGACAAAGTATCACTATCCTTGTCCCTAAAGAGGACCCTGGTTGTACTTCCTCCAAAATAGACTTGTTTGTCCTCTTGTCAATCCATGAAATATTCAGTATTCTTTTCCAACAGTACAATTTAAAAGCATCAATTTTTCCCGTTACCTTTCTAGTTGTCAAACTTTTAGATGCGTAGAAAACGTGTATAGAAAAATCAAAATTACTTACTGAAAAATTTATTTATACAAGTAGTTGAAAAAAGTATACAATTCTGATCCTATGCTACTGTGCTGATTCATTGTGCAATGCCATCAAGGAAGGAAAGAAAGAAAGGAGTAGAGAATATTGGTTGGCTGATCACTATCAAATAAGATTTGAATCGTTCCCAGAGAAACAGTCTAAATCATAATGTGTCTATTTCAGCATTTCCCTATTTCTTCAGACTTACTCAAGCAATCTCTCAGCACAATAATTATGTCCTGATTTATTCAGCAAATAATTAAAAAATTGAAGAATATTATTTAACATTCTGTGGGTTTAATAAAATTGCATGTTGTTGTTCTTATGTTCCATTGATTACAATATGACTTAGAACTATGTCCTATATTTTACCATCCTCAGAATCTCCAACATGCTCTAATCTCTTTTTAGAGTCATTGTGTCAATGCATGTAGTTGAAGGTCATTCTCTTTTACTCTGACCTTCTGTATTAATGAAAATGCTATATTTTTCCAAGTGTATCCCTCCTAATTATATGCTCAATATATTTAAGACAAAGTTTCACCTTTCTTACCACAAAGGAACACCTTAGTTGCACTTACTTCAATATAGATTTATTCACTCTTCATGTTATTGTGTATTAGGTACCATCGGGTTGAATATGACTCAGAGTAAAACTATGAACAGCAGATGTGAACCCTGTCTTATTCTGTGCCATGCTCTCAATCTCTGACATACTAAAGTCCATTGCTGCAGTCACTGTGTCAATCCACTTGGCTAAGGGTCTTCCTCTCTTTCACCATCCTCCATCTTTCCAAACATGATGCCACTTTACAAGGAACAAGGTCTCCTATGAACATGCACAGAGTATATGCGACAAAGTTTCCTCCAAGAAAACTCCGGCTGCACTTTCTCCAAGATACATTTATTTGTCTTTTTTTAGCAGCCCATGGAAAACTCAGTACTCTTCTTCAAGACCACAGTTTATATCCATGAACTTTTCTTCTATCATCCCTTGTCATTATCCAGATCTCATGTAGTAAGAGATTGAAAAGACCATGGCCTGAATTAGGCATACCTTAGTCCTCAAACTTGCACCATTCCCAATAATTTGGAGAGGCCCTGAATATAGGCTTTCCAGTAACAGATTTCTCCTGATCTTCTGACAGTTGGTGCCAAGCATATTGATGGTGGATTCAAAAAAGAAGTTTGACAGTTTCAATCATTTATCCATTTATCATGATGTTGCCTATTGGTCCAATGGCAAGGATATTTGTTTTCTTAATATTGAGATGCAATCTACATTGAAGGCTACTGTGCTTAACTTTCTGCAATAAGTAAGTTCTCACTTTTAACAAGCAAGATAATGTCATCTGTAAAACAAAGGTTATTTATGAGTCTTCCTCCAATCCTGGTGCCTTATCCTGACATAATGAAATGTGCAGAGACCTAGAATTGTAAAATAAATGGGAAGAACTCATTCAGAATTTCTAAAAGTGAAATAACTGGAAAAACACATTCAATTCTCAAGTTGCAATGCTTAGAAATGCTACAGGCAAAATTCTGAATTATTAAGAAAACATAAAAAAGATGGTAGGAATATACAGAATAACTGTGCCAAAAAAATAACTGGCAGACACTAAAATATGATCAGGAGCCAACAGAAATAAAAAAAGATGTTCAAGGTTCACTGAAGGCAACTAAACATCAGGCCCCTGGAATTGATGAGATACCAATTGTCATGCTTCAAATAACAGAAGCAGCTCTGAACGTGCTCACCAGTTTAAGCCAAGAAATTTGGAGGACAGTTACCTGGCTCTCAGTCTCTAACAGATTCTTAGGTTATTCAACAGAAAATGTAAATTATTAAACAATATAATTAATATTGCATGCAAACATAATATTGTTGAAGATTGTTTAAATGAATAATTATAAAAAAAGCTATAGCAGAACATAGACAGAGAACTACCAGATATTCAAGGTGGTTTACAAAGAAGCCTTGACACCAGAGATGTCATTGCTGATGTCAGATGGATCATGTCTGAAAGAAAAGAATTGTTGTTGTTGTTAAGTGCCCTCGAGTTGGTGGCGACTCATAGCGACCCTATGCACAACAGCCCTAAACCCTGCTCTATCCTGCGCCAACTGCACTGCCTCTGACACACCCATCCCGATTACCCCAGTCA
>NW_006399786.1:15047709-15050474 GCF_000299155.1 Elephantulus edwardii | reverse complement strand
TCTGCCAATTCCTTTCTATATAGTGACTCAGTATATTCCTTCCATCTTCTTTTAATATTTCCTGGATCATTTAATATTCTGCCCAAAGCATCTTTGATTACAGCAACTCTAGGTTTGGATTTGTTCTTCAGTTCCTTGAGCTTAAGAAATGCTTAGCGAGTTCGGCCCTTTTGATTTTCTGACTCTAGTTCCTTGCACATTTCTTTGTAGTATTTTGCTTTGTCATCCGAGCAGCCTTCCATAAGAATATTTACTCTGCTTTACTAAGTATGCAAAGGCAGCTGACTATGTGGGTCATAACAAATTATGGATAACATTTGGAAGAATGGAAATGTCAGAATATTAATTGTGCTTGTTTGAAACCTATACCAAAAGGTTATTATGTCAATACAGCAAGGGAACAACTTATATTTTGGAATTAAGAAAAATTTGCATCAGGTTTTTATCTTCTCTATACCTATGTAATTATTTGAGAAGCTATAGTCTTTGAATAAGAATGTGAAATCAGGATTGGAGGAAGATTCATCAAAAACTTTTGTTATGCAGATTACACAACTTTGGTTGCTGAAAATGAGAAAGACTTGATGATCTTGCTGTAGAAGATTAAACACAGCAGCCTTCAAAATGGGCTGCGTCTCAACATCAAGAAAACAAGAATTATCACAATTTGACCAATAGGCAACATGATAGAAGAGAGTATGAAACTACCACAGACTTCATCTTACTTGGATCTACAACTAATAGCAACAGTCGGGAAATTAGGAGACATAGAACACTGGGAAAGTCTGCAAAAAGGAATACACCCAAATTATTAACTAGTAGTGATATCACTTTTGAGAACTAAGATGTTCCTGATTCAGACTTTGATGTTTACAATCACTTCCTATGTATCTAAGAGTTGGAAAATGAAGAGGGATGGCAAAAGAAGAAAGGATGCCTTTAAACTGTGGTGTTGGAGAAGAGTACTGAACATTTAAAGGACTGTCAAAAGAACAAACAGATACGTTTTGGAGAAGGTACAACCAGAATGCTTTTTGGAGGCAAAAATTATAAACCTTTGTCTCCCATAATTTGGACATATTGCTAGAAGAGACTATTCCCTGAAGAAATTTAGTTTGGAAAGGTGGGGTGATAGTGAAAGAAATGCCCTCAGCCAGGATGATTGAAACAATGACTGCAGTAGTGGGCTCTAGTGTGTCACAGATTGTAAGGATGGCACGAGATAGGACAAGTTTTCCTATTATTCCTATTATTATTCGTAGTGACACTGTAAGTTGTACTCAACTTGACAACTCTTGTCCACAAGAATATATCTATGTATACACATATATTTACATATACACAGATATATTTACATATATACACACATATTTATAGATACACACATATACATGCAAATATTTTTATGTTCTGTTGAGTTAAAACATATATATATACATATGTAAATTATACACACACACATATGGTGTGTGAATGTAGATTATATATGAACGTGTGTATGTGGAATATAAAAATAAATGTTGTTCTTGTGCGCCATTGAGTTGGAACTGACCCCTAGCTGACCCTCCAGCAAATTTTCAGAGGGAGTTTATCACAAAGGAGGAGAATGGTCATCTTTATCTATGGAGAACTTGGTGCATTAGAAATATGCATCACATTGAGATTGCAACACAGCTTGTTTCAACTAGGCTATATATATAAATAAATATAGGTAGATATAGAGATAGATAGATAGATAGAGTAATAGATACAGATAATAAAGATATATGCACACATATAGTTCTCTGGTGGCATGTGATTTGATGCCTCTCAAAACCCACTTGAGGGTCAGCTATGAGTTAGTTTCTACTGGACCTAAAAGAGAAACTTTATGCAGATTGCAAAAACTCAAATTTACTGTCATGGAGTTGAAACAGATACATAACTAACCTTCCAGTTGATTTCCAGAGACTATAAATAACTCTGAAGGAGAGTGTCTATCTTTCTCCCATGGAATAGCTTGTGGATTCAAACAGCTTACTTTTAGGTTAGCTGTACAGCTCCTTACTCTCCAGACAGAGTAGGACAATGTTGATTTCTAAATACAAAAAAGACATTGTAAAACATTCCTATTCCAGTTTTCATATCCAAGTTGAGGAGTTTATCATTCAGTATGACTTTCTTAACCACAGTTTGACTTTTCCATGTAAACGGGTGGGAATATGTTGATGCAGTATGTTAACCTATCTATAAGGCGATTGACTATTATCATTAATCCACAAGGAGATTGGCTAGTCTCATTAAATTATTCTCATTAACAGCAGAAAATTAAATCTTCCTCTTCCAGGCTAAAAGAAAAGCAAGAAAATATAGAACACCCTTGGAAATAAGATATTTTTGCTCTAGCTACTCCTATGTCAGCAACATCCATTGCTGAACCAGAGACTTGATGTGAGATGGAAGCTTTGAACTGCTACACTGTAAGAACTGGAGCTAAGAGCCAGTGCCCAAGTTTGTTGGACAACTGGGGGGCAGGGACATAATATTGCAGCACTGAAAGCTTTGTAGCACTGCCTAAGACTGAGGGGAAGGAGAAGGCAATATTGGCAGGACTGAGAAATTTGTAACACTAATCCAAAGCCATGAGTCTCAAGGATAAATTGCCTATGAGCACATTTCACAAGCTGTCCTGATTGTATTCTGATGTTATTTGTTGTTATGTGCCATCGAGTCGTTTCCGACTCATAGCGACCCTATGCACAACAGCTCTAAACCCTGCTCTATCC
>NW_006399786.1:15043253-15046443 GCF_000299155.1 Elephantulus edwardii | reverse complement strand
AGATTTCTTGGCACAACTTGGTGAGCACATCCAGGGCAACATCTGTTATCTGGAATACTTCAATTGGTATACCATCTATTCCTGGGGCTTTATTTTTTGCTATTTCCTTCAAAGAAGCTTGAACTTCTTCTTTCATCACCATGTATTCGGCTACTAACCTGAATTATAAGTGTTTGCCTTCCTTATCATGGTTCTGTGTGATGTATGAGCTATCACATTGCATTTTGGACCCAGTAAAGCAGGAAAACTGGTGTTCAACTAAATAGAAAGAAGCGTGGCAGTATGGGGGACATATCTGACCTCATGGGAATTTGTTTTGTGTTAGTGATACTGTTGGCAGGGACAGTTTCCCTTTATAAAGTTGATAAGGTCAAACATGGTTGTCCCCACATAATCCTTGATTTATTTTTTATCCTTGATTTTTTTATAATATTCTTTAAAAAAAGAAGTAGTGTCTTATCTTTCTTTTCTTTCAGATTAAACTTCTTAGAATAATGGTCCAGAAAAAGCTGTGAAACCTGGAATCTGTGTAAAGCTGAATGCTATTAAAGAAGGAAAGTACAAATATTTTCCACAGAATTAAGTAACATAAAATTGAGTAGGGTATACCCTGACATAGAAAAAAGTGTTAAGACTTGGAAAAACAAAATAGTTGTCAAATTTCATTTCTCATACCGTTATTTATTGCTTCTCATTAAAAAAAATGTATGTGTTAGGCAACATTTACTGACAGTTAATTATTATCACTAAAGATGTCAGCAAAATTTAGAAATGTTTTGCATAAGAAAAAAAAACCAACAACAGAAAAAAAAACCCTGCTTTAAGTTCCATATACTGAGTGAACTGAGTGATTAATTGAAAATATTTTTATTGACCTACCATTACATTATTGCAATTCTAAAAATAGATGCCTTTGAATTGATGGATTGGATTAAAGTAATAAATGTCACAATGACAACTAAAAGAACACAAATCTATCTTGGAGGAAGTATAATCAGAGTGCTCCTTACAGGCAAGGATGGTGAAACTTTGTCTAACATACTTTGGACTTGTTATCAGGAGGGTTTAGTTTTCATAAAAAAAAATCATGTTATGAAATGTGAAGCATCAGTGAAAGAGAGGAAAATTCTTCATGCGGTGAATTGACACAGTGAGTATAACAGTTGGCTTGAGCATATCAGAGATGGAGTGGATCACACAGAGGAGAGGGCAATATTCTAATACACTATTTTTGGGAATACTCTGAGTAATTGTTGACTTATGGGCACTTAACAGGAACTGCAACCATATTTTGAGTACTCTTACGTTGTATTATTTTAAACAAATTATATATTGATCATATTCTACAATAAACTACAGTTTGTATAAAGAAAGGCAAGAATGATAAATTGGAGAAGGTAAGATAGAAGGAGAGAAGGAAAGAAAGAATGATGGTTACCTTCCACCTTTATAGATATTGTTAATTTTTTCCTCAGGCATAAAGTATATGTAACATGACAGTCAAACATATTTATCCAATTAATATAAGCTATAGAGCTTCAAATACAAAATATTTCTGAAATATTATTATTATTTTATTTGCAATATTTTACATAATTACAAATTTCAGCATTTTCAGTCCTAAATAAAACATGGTGTATTTTATGTATAACTTCTTTTATGTATAACTTCTTGTTTGGATTTTTTATTTGAGGGTCTCTGGTTTCAGGGGTTTTTTTTAAATATTATTACTTACTAGAAATTAGAATTTCTACTTTTAAAATGAGATTAAGATGGAGTATAGGAAATATTCATTGATCCACTTGATGCAACAAAAACAAAACAATAAAAGGAAAACATGATGAAATGGTTTACAAAATATAGTAACTCTTGAGAGAAAGAAAAGAAAATTATCATGTGTTTTCTAAAAACACCTTTAGTGTACTGTCTCAAGAGTATATTTAACCTACCTCTTAAGGAAAGGAGAACTGGGTGGAGATCAGCATTACTTACTGAGTTGAAGAGACAGAATATGAGAGTCCAGGATAACTATGGTGGAAAAATAGATTATGAGAAAAGGAACAGTTACAACAGAGAAAAAAACCCGCAACTTATGAAGTGTATACCTAGTCTCAGTTCAACTGTGTACAGATTAGAGAATGTGTGTATGAAAATATGTAACATATGGAAATAAGCTTTATTTAAAAATATCAGAGAAATGTTAAGTGGGGCTTCCATAGAGTTTCCCCATAAACCTGAATGATAACCTCATACTTCACAAGACATTAGCGGATACTTTCTTGTTGTTTTTGAGAAAGATTGTCAGCAGAAAAGCAAAGCAAGCACCTTAATGAAGTGGACTCGCAGCGTGACTAACATAAGCTTAAACACAGCAGAAACTGTGAAGACAGTACATAATCTGATAGGATTTCATTCTGCTATACACAGGGTCAAAATAAGTCAAAGCCAATTGGTTGACATCTAATAAGAACAAGATTTTTTGGTGGTGTTGTTGCTATTGTGTCAACTGGCAGTTGTTATTATTGCTAGTATACTCTTGAGTCAAGAAAAACTCATACTGACCCTATGAAAAACAGCTCTGAATCTTGTCCTATCCTGTCCTAAATGTCCAACTTTTAAAATGATTGTGCCACTCCATCATCTCTAACATCAACTATCCCTCCTCCCATCAGCTCTCCTCCTTCTGTCTGTGTCTTTGGGTTTCATATTTAACTGGAAATTCTCACAAGAAAGAAAACAACAACAACAAAATCACAAAAAAAAAAAAAAACAGGGAACTGGTTCACATGGTTGTGAAAGATAACCAGTTCCAAATTTGTTGTTCAACGTTGTTCAAATTGCATTCCATTAGATGGGCTTTTTAGGATACTAACTTAGAATTCACAATAATTTACAATATATAGTAAAATAAAATGTAATATATAGTAAAATGGATAAATATGGCCATAAAGGTCATATTATTTACTTCAATAAACCACAGGTCACCCTGGGTTGAAGGTCATCATCTTTGTCATGTTGTTGTTGTTGTTGTTGTGTGCCGTCAACTCGCCTGCGACTCATAGCGACCCTAGGTACAACAGTCCTAAACTCCGTTCTGTCCTGTGCCAATCACACTGTCTCTGACACTCCCATTCCAATTATCCCAGTCACTGAATCAATCCACCTCATAGAGGGCCTTCCTCTCCTGCGC
>NW_006399786.1:15002645-15040659 GCF_000299155.1 Elephantulus edwardii | reverse complement strand
CCCATGCCAGTCCATCTCATCTCACCAATGCCTAGTATGTCAATATTTATGCGTTCCATTTCTTCCTTAACAATATCTAATTTTGCTACATTCATGGTTCTTACATTACATGTCCCAATCACCAGTGTCTGCTTACAACTGTTCCTCTTCCTTTGTATTTCCATACTTGAAAACTCAACCCCCTTTGCCATTTCTGTCTTTTTCATACACAAAGAAATAATTTCCCCCTATAATCCTTTTATCAGTCCAAAACTATCATTAACAATTCACACCTTCAGGAGTGCAAAATGTTGTAAGAATGAAGTTGTACAGAATCTAGTATTACTTTCAATAAGGCTGTTTTTCTCCAGAGGATGATATTTCTCCTCCTTTAGTATATCCAATGGAGTAATACAAATTATGAATAACATTAAGCATGAGAATCCTACAACAATAAATTTTGCCCTTGTGAAACCTATATGTAGACTAAAAAGCCATTTTCTGAACAGAAAAGGGACACTGAACAGTTTAAAATAAGAAAAGGTATGTATCAGACTGATAGGCTTTCTCCATACCTATTTAGTCTGTATGCTGAACAAATCATTCCAGTTTCTGGACTTTATGAAGAACAATGTGGCATCAAGATTGGATTCATCAATAACCTGTCTTAAGAAGACAATACTACCAATGACAATTTACAAGTTCAATGCAATCCCAATACAAATATCAATCCCATTCTTCAATGAGATGGAAAAGGCAATCTCCAATTTCATTTGGAATGGAAAGAAGTCCCAAATAAGCAAAGCACTCCTTAAAAAGAGAAACAAGGTAGGAAGCATCTCACTCCTTGATTTCAAATCCTACTCTACTATCATGGTATTCATGACAGCATGATACTTGTTCAAAGTCAGACACATAGATTAATGGAATAGAATTGAGAATCTAGAAATCAGTCAACTGATTTTTGAGAAGGAGATGAAATCAGTTAAGAGGGGAAACGATGACCTTTTTAATAAATGGTGTTGGTAAAATTAGAAAACTATCTGCAGAAAACTCAAGAAAGATCCACATCTCACACTATACACAAAAACTAACTCAAAATGGATCATGGACCTAGGTCTAAAACAAAAGACTATATACTTCATTAAAGAAACACTTGGAAGAACTCTAGAAGTCCTAAACCACACAATAAACAGTCTTCCAAGTATCCTGAAAAATCTACAACAAGAAAAGGGTAAAATAGGTGAATGGAACCTTCTATGACTCAAACCCTACACACATCCAAAAACTTCTCCAACAGGGTTAAAAGGCAAGCCACAGACTGGGAAAAATTATTTGGAATTGACATGTATGATAAGGGATTTATATTTAGAATTTATAAAATACTTGAGAACCAGAAGATAAAAGTAAACAACCCAGTTGAAAAATGGGCACATAATATGAACAGACACTTCACAAAAAAAGACATTCAGATGGCCAATGAGGATATGAAGGAATGTTCAAAGATAGCACAAGATTTGACTCTGAGTTCCTAGGATCACTTTGAATCACAGACAACTTTGTGGAGCTCAATAGCAACAACAATCCACTTGAGGAAGAATAAGAAAAGATACTTGAAAAACAATAAAAAAACAGAGAGGTGATTTGGGATTTCTCACAAGAAAGTAATTATGTTTAAGAGGAATTCCAAAAAATATTGTTGTTGTTATTGTTATGTGCTATTGAGTCAACTATGACTCATAGTGACCTTATGAATCTGCTAACAGATCCAAACCATGCCCTAACCAGTGTCACTGCCATCATTACTAATATACTTGATCCCATTGTTACATGATTGTGTCATCTTATTGAGGGTCTTTTGCTGAGTCTCTACCTTTCCAGGTTGGTGTCTTTTCCCAAAGGATTGTCTCCTCCTAATATCAAGCCCAAAGTATGTGAGATGAAGATTCATCATCTTTACCTCTAAGGAATATCTTGGCTGCACTTTCTCCAAAACATTTGTTATTTTTAGTATTTGATGGGATGTTCAGTATTCATCTTCAATATCACAATGTAGAGATATCAATTCTTCTTCTGGCATCCTTACTCATTGTCTAGTTTTCAGTTGCATAATAAGTCATTCAATTGACCATGGCTTGAATCAGGTTCACCTTACTCTTTAAACAGAAATAACTGCTCATTAGCACTTTGGAGAGGTTTATTACAACAGATTTTTCCAATGCAAAAACTCTTTATTTTTTTACTGTTGTTATCAAGTGTGTTGTTTGTAGATCCGAGTAAGTTAAGATGATTGACATTTTCTATTTTATCTCCAACTAGCATGCTGTCTACTGGTCCAGGGATGAGAATTTTCGTTTTTTGATGTTGAGATGTAATTTATTTTGAAGGCTGCAGTATTTTAACTTCTTCACGTATTTCAAGCCCTTACTTCCAGAGAACAGGAAAGTAAAGCAACATTACTTTAAAAAAAATAGATAAAACCATCCAGGGATGATGATCTTAAGAAAGATGAGGACTTTTCCATCCAAAAAGCCCAAATAATTCATGGAAGATTGAACATAAATTAAGTTACCAAGGCAAATCATAAGCCAATTTTCCAAAACCAAAATCATAGAAAGCATTCTGAGTTTCAGGATGAACAAAACACAGCTTTCAAAGAGGCATCAATAAGTGAGCTCTCCTTTTCAAAATCTAGGTCATGTTCTGCTTGCCTTTTTTGATTTGCTTACAAATATCTATTTCTTGTATTGTGGATGTTGTGAAGTTGCCTTCCTGTGGTCCTGTCTGGGACTGCTGTTTCTTTAATACGATGACAAATTGGCAAGATACACACACACACACACACACACACACCCTAATATCACCTTATTCTCTGTTTCCACAGTATCTATTTTTTAATTCATTATTTAACCTAGATCTTCATTCTCTCTTTTTTCTGATCAAGTATAAGCCTGTGATCTCTATTTAATTCATTTTATTCACCATTTCTTCCCTTTAGGAGAATGACATGGCAAGTCATCAATTTGTTCTGCTCTTCTGAAGGACCCCCAAACCGCTGGTCCTGTTCTGTCCCGAGTGGACGGCGAAGACCCAAGACTCCAAGACACTGGCTTGATGCAACAGCAAGAGATAAGAGGTTTATTGCGGAGCTCCAGGCCGACCCTTATCTCTCGCAGGAGACAAAGGAGCCGACCGAGAGCAGACAAAGTTGGGTTTTTTTATACACTTTAGGGGGATACAACTGAGTATCAGCTTCTCACTGGGTGATGAAAGCACAATTTGAATTCATTGGTTCAGTGTTCGCTCAGGGTTTACACAGCATTGTTGCACGTAGCACTTGCGGCAGTCACGTAGCACATGTAGCAGTTAGATAGATTTTTAACTATAGAGTGGTGTCATAAATTCTTAAGTATACAGTGAGTTCAAACTCCAGGGCAGTGGAAAAGCACAAGATACATTGGTTATCAGTCGGGAAACAAAGGCACATGGGTTATCAGTTGAGCTTGTTTGTTCTGCCTTTCTGCTAGCTATTCTTGAAATACTGTTGCCCTGGATACCTGGGTGTGGGGCTTTAAAAATTAACTTAGCTGAGAACTATAGAAACTATTTTAATTCAGCTGAGAACTATAGGGACTATATTAATTTCAATCTTTTCACTTCCAAAAGAAAACATCTTAGATAAAGGAAGATAACATTTGTGGGTAATTGGAGCTATTAAAGATAGAATTTCTATGTCATGAGAATTCACTAAATATTAAAGTGTGATAAAAAATCATTTCAAAATAACAGCAAATTAAGTATAAGTAAATGTGCTGCAGTTGATTAATTTCCCAAAACTAATTTCCTAATCTTTTGGGTTTTACCTTTTGTTACATGGGTGGGTGGTAACACGCTAAAGACGTGAATGATATAAATAGCACATTTTAGATAGGAACATACTAGCAAGATGTGTAAACTATTAATTAGGGCATTGGTAAACTATTAGTGAGGGTATTAACTTCATTGGTTAATGATTGGTTAAATTTTTTCACTTTATAATCAAATAATTTCTGAGGTAGAAAATGAGACTTTCACTAGAAACACGAAATAAGAATCAAAGGGTTCTGCATGTATTTGTTTGAACAGACCAGTAATTCCTGAACAATTCTAACTGGAACATGGATGAGAACAACAGCAACAGAGAGACAGAGACCAGGTTGAGACAGAGGGGAACAAAGACTGTTGTAAAAGCTTTGGGGAGGACTGAGGGGAGTAGTAAAAAAGATGCCATTATTGGTAGGCTGAGAGTCTAAGGCTGCAAGAACGAAGGTAAAAGAACCTGCAAGCATGCTCAGAAACTGTCCTGACTAAAGAATTTATCCTATTTACTACCTAACTGTAACCTGCTAACTTCTCTAATAAGCTCTTAAATCATGAATATGATCTGTGAGTTCTCTGTAGCCATTGTAATTGATTCTTTGGTCTCAACAGCAGAGCAACAAAAGCCCTGGGAAATAATTAATGTTAGAATTCATAGATGTGGGTGTAGAGCATGTAGAGGCTTGTCTTACCCAATGGGAATCTGTTCATTTGTTTGTTTTTAATGCAATTTTTATTTTATACTGGTTTAATTACGATACATTAATACAGTGACTGTAGCAATGGGCTCAAGCATGTCTTGGATTGTGGGTATGGTGCAAGCATTAGATCTGTCATTCAGAGAATTACTGTGAGTGATAGAGAGAGCACTGTTGGCCTAGTGGATAGAAAGTTATGCTACCAAACCAAAGGTGCGTGATTGTAATCTGTGACCCTCGGGCCTGGTTTTAATTGTTTTTGGTCAAACATATCAAAATGATATAGCACTGGTCTGTCAATTTGCTATACAGAGGTAATTTATGGTTGCTGTGATGCTAAACACTGTGACACTGATGTGTCAAATGCAAAACGGTCATCTATTGTATACAATGTTTAGTGGAGCTCCCAGATTAAAATGGGTTTGGAAGCAGGGGAACTATCCACTTCCTAAATAGCTTGCCTTTGGAAACTCTATGAATTTAGTTGAAAGTTGTACAAGTGTTCAGGTCTTTCATTCATAGGGTGGCTAGGAGTCATCTACGACTGATTGGCACTTAACAACAACTGGTGTTGGTTTTGTGCTTTTTAATTTTTTTTTAATTTTATTTTTTGTGTGTGTACCGTCAAATCAGTTCTGACTGGTACAGGAAGAGATTGTCCCTCCTTCTCTGGCAGAACATCTGGTGGATTCCAACCACTCACCTCTGGGATTGCAGTGCAGTTTCTTGCCATGAGACCACCAGAGCTCGCCAAAAACAACTGGTTTACTTACAAAGTTTGTATATACTATTTTTCACACTGGATCTTTCCCATTTCCTTTACCTACCCCTCCCTCCACCTATCAAATTGTGTGACCCTATGATTATCTCCCTCTGCCCCTTGCCCATCCTCACCCCTCTGTTTCCCTTCTCCCCGCTTAGATCCTCATACATGTTTTACCAGTTATCTATTTCTACAATAATGATCTTATTCTTATTCCTATGAGACTGAGTTAGTTCACTTAGAATAATATTCTCTAGTCCCCCAAATTAAGTAGTAATTCTAAAAATCTTTGCATCTACATTCTGCAGAGTATTTAGTTGTGTGTGTGAATATACCATAATTTCTCAGTAAATTTGATTGTGGCTGGACATTTGGGCTGTTTCAATGTTCTTGCAATGGTGAATATAATGCTGCTATGAACATTGGTGTACAAATATCCATTTATGCCTCAATTATCATTTTCTCAGACTATATTCCAAGCAGTGGAATAGCTATGTCTTATGGAATGTTCTGATTTTTGAGGAAAAATAATAGTTGTACCATTTTACAATACCACCAACAGTGTATAAGAGTTTCTATGACTCCATTTCCTCTCTAACATTTATTACTTGCTGTCCCATTAAACTTTGCCACTGCTGCTGGGGTGAAATGACGTTACATTACGGATTTGATCTGCATCTCTCTTACTGCCATTGATCTTGGGCATTTCTTCATGTGCCTGATTGTCATCTGTGAAAAGCCTTTCTTTGTCTTTTGCCCATATAGTAAGTAATTGTGCTACCAATCTTTTCCTTGTGGAGGTCCTATAGGATTCTATAAACTTTTGATATTATACCCTTGTCTGAAATGGTATTGCCAAATGTTCTCTTTTTTTTTTTCTTTTCTGTCAGTAGGTTTTCTTTCACTCTGTGGGAAAATGTTTTGATGTACACAGAGATTTGATTTTTAGAATGTCAAATTTATCAATTTTATTCTATCCAAATTGTGCATTTCTGCCTGTACTTTGCAGTCTCCTTATTGCATAGACTAAGCCATCTAAGCTTGATCCCAGTTTGTCTCTTATGAATTTTATTTGTTTGGGCTTTACTCTCAGGCCTCTATTTTGTGTTGTTGATGTTTTAAATGGAGACTTTCTCCTTGTGGAGCTAATAGAGGGCAGACATGGCTGATTCAGTGCTATCTGAACTGTTTTTTATAGCATTATCATCACTAAAATGATAATTTCCAATAAAGTCTAATAAAGTTTAGGTTTATGGTGTTTTTTGGTTTTTTGTTTGTTTTTTTTAGAAAATTTTTATTTAGAGTTACCATGGTTTGTTGAAAAGTATGTCACGATTAGGGCTATATATTGGTCAATGAACTTGGTCTTGTCCTTGCTTCAGTAAATGAATGTTTAAAGAAATTATATTAATTTCTATATAACTCTATCTCCTTTACTACACGTGTGAGAAATAATGTTTATCTTTTTGTTATGTTCCATTAAGTTGGGACTAGCATATAATAGCTGATGCTTCAGCATATTTCCAGAGGCTGTAAATCACGTGGGAGAGATTGCCCTTCTTTGCCCCAAAGAGCATCTAGTGGATTCTCACTGACTGTCAGAGCTGGTAAATATTTCCTTATTGCTAGGCCACCAGAGTTTCCTAATGCCTAGCTTACTATCTTAAAATCTTCAGTGTAAGATATATGTTACACTCGTATATGAAATGTGTGCTGCTCTGATGTTGCTATGGAGTGTATACGTGGCATAAGTAGTTAAGAACTTGGCTCATAACTAATTAGTTAATGCTTCAGATACACACCAAAACCTGCCTCAGAAGAGAAAGATGACAATCTACTTCTTAAAAAAAACTAAAAGGAACAAAACCTACATGTTTAGTTCTGATGTGAAATGTCTGGAACCACTTTTTCTTGAAACTGACTTAAAAACGACTATATTTTTTTATGTTGTTTCTGTACTATTTATGTAGCGTCATTATTTTTCTATGGTTGCAGATAAAATCAAATAGATATCATAAAATATAACTGTTAAATAATTAAAATTATATTTTTATAAAATAAAGATTTATAAGTCATGAATATGAAAATATTCTTAGTTATTAAAATTAGAGACATAAAAAAAAAGATAATCACAATCAGCAAATGTCTAACTACGTAACTCAGAATAGATCTCAACTAATGACTGTTGGTCAAAAGCCTACAATCTCTACACTTCATTTTGAAATAAAATTTATAATTGTCAGTGTAAAAATTTTGATTATTAATCCTATTGTTTGAACTTAGTCTGCGTCGTGGTGATCTCAAGTTGTTGCCATCTGGCAGCTGTGTGTGATGGCCTGAATGTTCATCATATTCAAGTTCTAACTGGACAGATGGCCACATGAAACAAAATGTTGTAATTGATTGTAACTAATTGATATCTTTTCTGGGAGATTCAGCTGAGAAAATATGAGCTGAAGGGATGCTGAGACTAAAGTCTCTGGGATCCCTATTTTTAACTTAGGTGATGCAGAGAGGAAGGAAAGGTATTTTTCAACAAATGAGGATTATGTTGAATATGAACACAAATATATACATACATAAATCATACAAATAAATGTAGTTCAAGTTGCTCTTGCACTACCGGATGGAGTAATAATTATTTGAAAGGTAAAATTTTTACTCCACACTTCTTTATATCTAAGAATTTATTGTTATTGTTATGAGCCATCAAGTCACAAACTGACTTATAGTCGAATCTCCAGTGGGTTTTCAGAGGCTATACATCATAAAGGAGGAGATCACACATCTTTCGTGTTGGCAATACAAATCCTGAGTTCCTGAAACCTTAATATTATTAAAATTATTTATTAATATGCTATATTGAAAATGTTTTTTCTATTTTTCATTTTGTTATGTCTGTCTATTTGCTGTACAGAGGTAACTTGTGGTTGCTGTGATGCCAAACACTGTGACACTGATGTGTCAAATGTGATAATGGTTACCCATTGTGGACAGTATTTGGTGGAGCTCCCCAAATAAAACAAGCTTGGGAGCAGGAGTGGCATCCGCTTCTGAAATAGCTTGCCTCCAGAAACCCTCTGAACTCGGAGAAACAATGAAAGTTTTACAAATGTGCAGGATTTTCATTCATAGAGTCACTGAGTCGTCTACAACCCAATAGCACTTAACAACAGCAATAATTATCTAGTTGCCTGCAACTTATAGAGACTCTGTGTATAATAGCTATGAATCCTGCCTATCCTTAGCAAGTTTAACTGTCACCTACATGCCTACCCCCATTTCCACAGTTTCTCTTTTAGTCCATCTTTTCTGGGGTCTTCCTTTTACCCTTCTACCCTTCTAAGCATGGTATCCTTACCCAAGGATTGGTCCCTCCTGGCCACACGCCCAAATTATGTGAGGTGGAGCTTTAAAATCCTTGCCTCCAAGGAGTAGCTTGGTTTTACCTTCTCCAGCATAAAATTGATTATTCTTTTTGGCTCCATGACCTGTTCAGTACTCTTTTCCAGCACTATAACTCAAAGGCATCAAATCTTCTGTCATCCTTAGTCAATGTCCAGCCCTTTGATGTATATCAACTAATTAACATTCCTTAACATACTGGTGATAGGAACTCTTTTTTTCACACTTCCTATTATTATAATTGGAGCTCTGGTGGCCTAGTGGCAAGAAGCTGCACCACAATCCCAAAGGCACATAGTTCAAATCCATCAGCTGTTCCTTGGGAGAAGAATGGGCAATCTCCTTCCATGCAATTAACTGCCTCTGAAAATCTGCCAGAGGGTCAATTATGGGTAAATTCTGACTCAATAGTACACAAAAATAGCAATAACATTATTATAAAATGCCACTTCTGTTGTGACCACTGAGTTCAGAGTTATAAGTAGAAGTTCCCCAATGAACACTAAATCAAATTCAGTGTACAAATCTGTCATGATAATTTGGTCTACAACTCTTTATCTGAGAAAATAAATCTCAATCTGTTTTCTATTTAATGTATCCCCAGTGGAAGGGATTTTAAAGATAACACTAGAAGCTGTTTACATATAACAAATGATTATAGAGCCAAATTTCACATGATATTTTAGAATAGTTAACACTATTAAGCTCCTTGGGAAGAATACTAAATTTAGAAAACTAATTATAATTTATTATTTTTTGTATAATTCCACTAACTAGAGGAGGATTAACCACATATGTTTTATTTCATCTTTTTAAAATGATATATCTTGATTTTGTACAACTAAAATGTATTTAAGCATAATCTATGTATGTTTTTGACCTATTTTAAATTCTCCACATATTACTTAATACATTGCTTCTGTGAAGAAGATCTCCTCATAAATCCTATCCTGAGTGGAATAAAGGATTAAAAATTATACTCTAGAAAGATTTCCAGGTCAGATCATCGAAAGAAAAGAACTTGTTTGGCATTTCTTAAGCTGAGAGAACTGAATAACAAATTCAAGCCTTGACTTGCAATACTAAAAGATGTTTTGGGCAAAATGTTGAATAGTCCAGAAAGCACCAAAAGAAGACAGAAGAAACACATAGGTCACTGTAAAAAAAAATTGCTGAGGTAGAACTACTTTTAAAAACAGTATATGATCCAAAATCAATGTAGTATTAAAGGAGGTCCAAACTACTTTGAAAACATTGGCAAATATTAAGGGCTCAGAAACTGATGGTGGAATATTAACAAACATATTTCAAGAAATAGATGCGGCCTTATGTATGCTCAGTAGGTTGTGTCAAGAAATCTGGAGGAGAGTTAACCAGCCAATTGACTTGAAGGGATCCAAATTTATTGCAATTCCCAAAAAACGGTGATCCTACAGCATGTGGTAATTATCTAACAATATCACTAATACCATATGCAAACAAAATCTTGCTGAAAATTATCAAAAGACAATTAGACCAGTACATTGACAGAAAACTATTACAAATACATGCTAGATTTAGTACTGGATTTAGTACTGGCTGTGATAATAGAGATACCACTGCTGATATTCAATGAATCATGGCTGAAACTAGAGAGTACCAGAAGGATGTCTCTTTGTGTTTTACTGACTATGAAAAGGCATTTGACTGTGTGGATCACAACAAATTATGGTTAATATTGAGAAGAAGGGTAATCCCAGAACAATTGATTGTGTTCATGCAAAACCCAGACCTAGATCAATAAACAGTGAATGGTTCAAAATCAAGAAAGAGGTGTGCCAGGGATGTATCCTTTCATGCTAGCTTTTCTATCTTTAAGTAGCACAGATCATTCAGGAGACTGGATTTTATGAAGAAGAATGTGGCATCAGAATTGGAGGAAGTCTTAGCAGCTTGCATAATGCAGATTGCACAATCTTGCTTATCAAAAGTCAGGGATACTTGAAGCACTTGCTGCAGAAGAACAAGGACTGCAACCTTCAATATTCATTGCATCAAGAAAACAAAAATCCTCAACACCAGACCAATACTAAGCTTCATAACTGATGGAGAAAGGTTTGAAGTTGTTAGTGATTTTATCTTGCACATATCCACAATCAACACAGTTAGCACCAGCAGTCAGAAAATCAAAAGAAAAATTGTAATGGGAAAATCTGGATGTCAAGAACCTCTCCAGAGTGCTCAAGATCAAAGATGTCAGTCTAAATCTTAGGTGTATCTGATGCAAGTCATGATCTTCTCAATTGTTTGCTATGCATCAAAAGCTGGACAATGATTAAAAATAATAAAAGAAGAATCAATGTCTTTAAGTTGGACTGTCAAGGGAACAAACAAATCTGTTCTAGAGAAAGTGAAACCAGGAAGCAATGACAGTGAAACTGTCTCATATATTTTAGGCATGCCGTAATTGGGGACCAATCGTTGAAGGAAAACTTTCTGTTTGGAAGGGTAGAAGGCCAGAGCAAAAGAGAAAGACACTTAACAAGATGAAGTGACTCAGTGACTGTGGCAATGGGGTAAGATGTGTTAGAGATGCTGAGATTGACTCAGGATAGGAGTCAAATTTCAAAGTCATTGTTCATAGAATCACTCCGTCATGAGCGAATGATGGAACATAACAAGAAGTGAATAGACACTTGACAAAAAAGATACAGATATCAATGTCTTATTTTTTGAATTATTAAGGATTTCCCTTTTTCACAACTATAAAAAGACAATTTAAAGATGAAAGGATAAACATTAAAAAATTGTTGCTGAACAATTGCCAATTGCCTTCTTTCATTGTTCTACATAAAAATACTACAGAAATTTGTTTTCCTCACAATTTTAGATGCTAAAATTCCAATTAAATATCTTGGCCATGTCAATGATTTCCTTAGGTATTCTTTGGTTCTTTGCTTGCATTGGCTAAGTGCAGCATCACCAAGTATCAGCTGTCTTCCTCTATGTGTCTGTTTGTTGAATTTTCAACATAAGATAGAAAGCGTTGTGTTGAGGATACACTTTCTACTGATATGGTTGCAACTGACTGATTATCTTACAACAGACTGTATTAAAACAGTCAATTGAATCATATTAAATTACATAAAGGAAGATAATTATTTAATGATACAGAATAAATCCACAGTTATGATTTAAGTTTACAATGAATATATTGAGGCACAAAATTCAATCTATAATATTCTACCATTTGATCCTCTCAAATCCGTATCCTTCTCACTTGCAGAAACAAGTTCACTCTATCACAAACCCTCAAAAATCTTAGCCTATTTTATATTAACACTAAGTCCAAAATATCAATTTTGGATCTCTATAACACTAGCAGGTACATAATTCTTAATATGTCCTATTTTGGAGCAAAATTAATTTCTGTCTCTGAACTGGAAAAACCACAATTTATCTGTTTCCAAAGTACAATCACATAATAAAGACAAAAAAATCGAGTGAAATTGGGAAAGAAAACTAAAAGAGAAAAAAGTGTCCCAAATACCAAGCAAAAACTCACTAGAGAAAAATGTTATTAGCTCTCAAGTCTGAACAACAGTTTTGCTTTTCAGCCACATTTGAGGCAATGGCTCCAATTTTTAGACATTGAGCATAGTCCCAGGACTTCATATTTGGACAGAGGCGCCCTCTATCTTTGTGAGAAATGCTACCTTTCAGCCCCATTAAGCTGAATGTCTAACTCTATGGGTTAGAATGACCATATTCTTCTGCTCACCTGAGTAGTGACCCCATTCCTTCAGCCTTTGGTTGCTCTGTTCTGGTTCAGTGACACAGGAAATCTACCCTGTCAACTTTTTTTACAGGTTTATTCTTTTGGTTGATAGACATAGCATTATGGTACTTCACTGTGGTGAGGCTCCATATTTTAGGCCTACCTGAAGTATAGTCTTTGAAATTGAGGAAATTATAGATTCACCTTTGTAACCAAAGAAGCAAGGGCTTTGATCCTTCCCTTAAACTCTTGCTCTTTCCAACTGTCTTGCTAACTCTGAACTGTTTCCAGGTAAGTGCCTTCTTTTGAGAACACTAAGTTATAAAAACCAATATAACTCAATTGGCTCATCTTTTACTTTGAGCATTCCAGGAGGATTAAATTAGCTTTATTCCGTCCTGTCTTTGACCTTCTACATCCTAAAATGACAAAGTTTTGGGTGAGGAGGTTTAATAGAACCATTAGGGACAGGGTCAATTGCTATTGCAAAAATCTGTGCACTCATGGCCTTGGTTCCAGAAAATTGTTTTGTTAGTTTGTACAATATAATAAGATTTCAAATTATAGTTTAATTGTAATCCCAGAACACTTGATCATGTTAATGCAATACCTATACTTGTATCAGTAGGCAGTTGTCAAAACAGAGAAAGGAAACAGTGCATGATTCAAAATTGGGAAGGGTGTTCATCAAGGATGTGTCCTATCTCCATACCTTTTCAACCTATATGCAGAACAGATTATCCTGAAATCTGGGCTATATAAGGAGAAGCATGACATCAAGATTGGAGGAAGATTCATCAATAATCTGCATTATTCAGATAACAGAACCCTGCTTGCTGAATCTGAGGAAGACCTGAAGTGCTTGCTGCAGAAGGTCAAGAACTGCAGCCTTCAATATGGATTGAGGCTCAATATAAAGAAGACAAAGATTCTCACCACTTGGCCAATTGGTAGCATCAGGATGGATGATGAAGAGATTGAGATTGTTCAAAGCTTTAGTTTGCTTGGATCCACAGTCAACAACACACTCTTGGCACCAGTAGCCAGGAAATTAAAAGACATTGCGATGGGAAAGTCTGCTGTTAGGGACCTCTCAAAAGTACTGAAGCGCAATGGTGTCACCTTGGAGACTAAGGTGTGCTTGATATAGGCCATGGTCTTTGCAATCACTTGCAATGCATCAGAGAGCTGTACAATGACTAGGGAGGATAGAAAGGGAACTGATGCCTTTGAGCTGTGGTGTTGGAAAGGAGTGTTGACTATACCATGGACTGCTAAGAAAACAAATAGGTTCATCCTAGAGACAATTAAACCAGGCTGCACCTTGGAGGCAAGGATTCTGAAGCTTCTTCTGACATACACTGGATATGTTTCAAGGAAGGACCAGTACTTGAAGAAGGGTATCATGCTTGGGAGGATGGAGGGACAGCGTAGGAGAGGAAGACCCTCTGTGAGGTGGACTGATTCAGTGACTTGGGTAATGGGGGTAAGTGTGTCAGAGACAGTGAGATTAGCACAGGATAGAGCAGGGTTTAGGGCTGTTGTGCATAGGGTCGTTATGAGTTGCAGGTGACTCAATGACACATTAACAACAGTAACAACATTTTACTTTAAGAGTAATGAAAAACCTCACTCTGTTCCTTCATTATCTGGTTGAGAAATCTCCTTTGTCAAATATCCAATTCATCACTTGCAAATTCTACTTTCCATCAAACATTATTCAGACACAACTTCTTTATGATTTAATAGGGTACCCCAGTAGCAAGAAGCTTAGTTGTAATACTGTAGACGTGCAGTTCAAATGCCACCAGATGCTTTTTGGATGAAGGTTAGGCAATCTCCTCCCATATGATCCACTGCTTTTGAAAACCTCCTGGAGGGTCAGCTATAGGACAGTTCAGACTTCACTGTATGCACAACTACAACATTCTACTTTTATTATTCTATAGCCTCTTCATTAAAATTAGATGCATATTTAATGCCCTATTTGCTTGAAACTTTCCCATCTTAATGACAGAAGCTTTCCTAATAGGGTCTCAGTTGTTTCTAAAAAATTGTCATAAAATTTCCTTAGTACCCATAATTCTACCAAATATGTTCTTAAGAATCTATTATCTACATAGATATCTAATCTTTAGAAGGTCCCATGCATCAATTTTTTCCTCTTTAGATTTTGCCTTTCTGGTTGTAGTGGCAGTCTCTTTAAACCTTGGACTAGTACTTAAATCTCTATGCACATCAAATTTTTTTCCCAACAGAGTGAAAAGAAAACCTACAGATTGGAAAAAAACACTTGGTAATACCATCTCAGACAAGAGTCTTGTAACAAAAGTTTACAGAATTCTCCTGGGCCTCCACAAGAAAAAAGACTGATAATCCAATTACCAAATGGGCAAAAGACATGGAAAGAATTTTCACAGAGAAAGATATTTGAATGGCAAACAGACACTTGAAGAAATGCTCCAAATCACTGGCAATAAGAAAGATGTAAATCAAAGTTTAACAGGGCAGCAAGTAATAGATGTTGGAGAGGATGTGGCAAGAAAGGAACTCTTATACCATGTTGGTGGGATTGTAAAATGGTGCAACCATTCTGGAAGGCAGTTTGGTGTTTCCTCAAAAAGTTGAACATAGAAATTCCATATGACCCAACTATCCCACTACTTGGAATATACCATGGAAAAATTGTGGACTGAGGCACGAACTGGGATTTGTACGCCAATGTTCATAGCAGCATTATTCACCATTGCAAGAACATGGAAACAGCCCATATGTCCAACCACAAATGAACGGATTGAGAAATCATGGTATATTCACACAATGGAATACTATGCATAATGCAGAAACAATAACTTTGTTAATTATTACCTAACTTAGGAGGGCCTGGAGAGTATTATACTAAGTGAACTTACTCAGTCCCACAGGATAAATATTGTAATAGACCGTTATTGTAGAATGAGTATAATGATCCAGGAGGGGTGGGAGAGGCTGGAAGCAAAGACATGTGGATGTACAGGGGGAAGAGGGGATTAATTATTGGTTTGTACACTTTGATGGGTCGGGGGGGTGAGGGAAATTGAAAGAATTTGTCCAAATTTGTATTAGAATTTTGTAAATAAACTAATGAAAAGAAAAATCTATTATGTAGATCTCTTACTATAAAGTATAATAATAAATAATAATAAAATTCTTCATTATTTAATTCTGAAATCACTTCTACATGATTGGCTTTTATTAAAACAACACCTTAATTTTATTTAGAAATTATTTTTATTTACTAATTCTATGCCATTTGGACCAATCCTCACTGACCTTCCACTTTTCTAAGTATAATGTGCTTTAATATTTCAATATAGATTGCATCTTAGTATCAAGAAGACAAAGAAACCTCACCACTTAACTATAAAAAACATAGTAATAGATGGATAAAGATTGGAATTTTGAAAGTTTCCATATCACTTGGATACACAATCAACATCCTTAATACCGGCAGTCACGAGATCAAGAGACATATTACATTAGACAAGTTTGCGGTCAGAGATCTTTTCAAAGTTTTAAGGAGCAATGATGTTAATTTGAAGACTAAGGTGCACCTGATTCAGGCCATAGTCTTTTCTATCACTAGCTAGTCTCCTGAGATCTGGACAATGAGTAAGGATGACAGAAGAATAGAAGCCTTTGAGCTACTCTTGTGTTGGAGAAGAGTACTGAATATTCCATGCACTGACAAAAGAACACACACATACACACACACACAGAGAGAGAAAAGTAAAACCAGAATATTCCTGGGGAGCAAGGATGTTGAAGCCTTAACTCACATAATCTGGGCATGTTGCTAGGAGAGACTATTCTTTGGAAATGGACAAAACGCTTGGAAAAATGGAGGATCGATCAAAGAGTGGAAGACTCTCAATGAGATAGATAGATTGACGCAGTGACTACAACAATGTGCTCATATATGTCAGAGATGAAGAGGGTAATACAGAATAAGTAAAGGTTTAGAATTGCTGTTCATAAGATCGCTAAGAGTTCTTCTATTCAACTCAAGTAGTTACTGTGCTAATGTGAGCTCTGGTTGCATAGTCCATAGGGAATGAAACCAAAATGCATTTCTCACTGGATGTTCCAAAACGTAAGTGGCTCATCATGAGAAAACAGGGTTTCCTCCAATGCATTTTACCACAGAAAGCCAATGGAGGATCACTTGAGGCAGTACCAACTCAACAATGGTGAATGATTATATTCATTACAATGCTAGTGTAAAGAAATACCACAAATGGATGTTTCAAAATCAAACATAATTTGAAACAATACTAGAAGTAAAAATCAAAGTTCTACCTATGTGAATTCCAAATCAACATTTGTTTTTGTATCATTGAATCAACTCGATTTACAATGATCCTTTATATACAGAATGAAACTCATCCCAGTTCTGCAACATCCTCACAGTCCGCTGCTTTCAAGCACATTGTTGCAGCTATTCTGTCAATGTATCTTATTGAGAGTTCTATCCTTTAACTTTTTGTGATATACTTCTCCACACACTTGTCTTTCTTGGCAAGTCTGAAATATGTAAGAGGAAGTCTCATCTTCCTTATTAATAAGGAATCTAGTAACTAGAACAAGGACAGGATGAAGAAGTTCTAATCCAACCTATACTAACTCCACAAGGGGAAATTCACCCATCAACAGCATGAACAACACAAAACTACTTCCTCTGGGTAAAGCCATGTCCTTCCATCCCTCTGTATCTACTTACCGGGTCTCAAAAGATCTGTTGCAGTGAAATTTTACAGATTTCAAAGAACTATACTCATGATCATAGGATTTTTGGTTGTTGTAGTTATTAGGTACTGTCAAGTTGAATACAATTTATAGTGACCCTATGAACAACAAAGCTGAACTATATTGTATCATGTGCCATCCTTATTATCTCTGACATATTTGAGCCTATTGCAGCATTAACAGTGTTAGTCTTACTGAGGATCTTCTCTTTCACCAAAACTCCACTTTTCCAAGCATGATAATGTACATCTTCAAGTCCCTTCTAACAACATATCCAAAGTGCATGAGGTGAAGCTTTGTCATCTTTGCCTCAAAGGAGCACTTTGGCTGCACTTTTTCCAAGACATACCTGTTTGTTCTTTTGGTAATGTTCTTCTCCAACACCACATCTCAAAGGCCTCAATTCTTCTTTAGCTATCATTATTCACTGCTTAGTTTTCAGTTAAATAGCAAATGATTGAAAAGACCATGGCATGTCTGAGACACATTAGTCTTCAAATTGACATTATTGCTCCTTAGAAATTTAGAGAGGTTCCTGATTGCAGACTTTCCAAACGCAGTATGTCCCCTCCTCTCCTGACTCTTGGTATCAGGTGTGTGTGATTGTCCACCCAAGTATGATGAAACAGTTCACATTTTCTGTCTTTTCGCCATCTACCATGATGTTGCTTACTGGTCCATTGGTAATAAACATTCATTTATCGATGTTGAGATGTAATCCATATTGAAGACATTAGTCTTTGATCTTCTTTCTATAATAAGTACTTTAAGTCCTCTTCACTTTCAACAAGCAAAGATATGTCATCTGCATAACACATGCGGTTGGGGAACTAGAATTTATGTTAACAACAAGATACAATCCCTCAAGTTAAAGAGCTTCTCAGTTAACAGCAAAAGGCAATTCCTAGCACAGAAAGTTCTTCTATTGAAGAACATTCACTACATTCTATGTTTCTTCTTGCTCCTTGTTAGTGACATTTACATTTTCTACTTCTGTCTTTACTCAAATTAATGGCAAGACTCTCCAATCCCCTTGTGAATATACTAACATGCCTTGATTGCATGAGAAAGAAATGGCTCACTCAGCTTTTGACAATGTAGTTGGGCCAACGTGTTTACAGGGCAGGCAAATTTGAGGCAGCCAGATCAGATTCATGACAATGATCTAGGGAAGCCAAATTTTTAGGAACAGAATCACACATTGTAAACCTGTACTTATAATTTCTCTAAAGGAGATTTGTTCGTTCTTTTGGCAATTTGTGCTACACTCAATACTTTTTGCCAATGCAATAATGCAAAACTACAGTCCTCTTTGATTTTATACAACTCTTATGTGCATACAAATAATTGAAATATACACAATGAAACATAAGCCATGTAATTTTTAGATGTACAATTTAATGACAATTCACATCCATTATTAAAGTTGTATGGTTCTCACAATGATGTTGTGTTCTATTCACTATGTAAAGGAATTTGACTATGTGAATCACAACAAATTGTGGTTATTATTAAAAATAATGAGTACCCCAGAACACTTGATTGTGTCCATGCAAAACCTGTAATTAGATAAGAAACAATGTTATGAACAAAGCAAGGATACACTACATGGTTGAAAATCAAGAAAAGCATGAATCAGTATTTTCTCCATATCTTTTCAAACTACGTGCAGAACAGATCTTTCAAGAAACTTGACATTTTTTAAGAATAACGTGAAGCCAGGATTGGAGGAAAATTCATCAAAATCTGTGTTATGCAGATGACACAAGATTGTTCACTGAAACTGTATTTGCTGGAGAAGGTCAAGAACAGCAATTTTCAATATAGTTTGCTTTTCAATATCAAGAAAACAAAGATTCTCAACCCCGGGCCAATTGGCAGCGTCATGACAGATGGAGAAGGGATTGAGGTTTTTAAGAGCTTCATCTTGTTCTGCTCCATTATGTGTTTGTCTTGGCACCAGCACTCAGAAAACCAAAAGATGAATTGCATTTAGAAAGTCTGTTGTCAAGGACCTCTCTAGAGTGTTAAAGAGCAACAATGTCAGTCTAAAAACTAAGGTGTACCTGATTCAAGGCACAGTCTTCACACTATTTTATTATTCATCATAGAGTTGGACATGACTTTGAGTTTTGGTTCTGGAAAAGAATACTGAATGTGGAATCCCAAGAAAACAAACAGGTTTGTCTTGGAGAGCAAGAAACCACTTTATCCCTTGTATGCAAAGAGTTTAAAGCTCCCTCTTACATAATTGGGCATGTTGCCAGGAAGGATCAGTCCTGCAGAAGGACATCATGCTTAGAAAGGTGGAGGGACAGTGCAGGAAAGGAAGACCCTGGGTGAAATGGATTGATACAGTGACTGTGGAAATGGGGACAGGTATGTCAGAGAGACAGATTGGCTCAAAATAGAGCAAGATTCAGAACTATCGTTCATATGGTCACTATGAGTCGAAGTTAACTTTATAGCGCATAACAACAACAATGTCGGTTCTAACTAACATTTTTAAACTAATTCTAAGAATATTAGCAGAACTATGGCAAAAAAGTTCACACTTTTACCCTTCTTTACAAAATTGGTAACCAATAATTATATTTCTGAATACCAGTCCTTCTTTCTTTCTGACTTTTGCATTTCACTCCCTGATTATTATTAATGAACCCTGATTGCATGTTCAATCAATGTCAAACTATATAAGTTGGTAGGATTTTTCAATTTTTTTCATCCCTGACATTAGTTGTGGGTGTGTATATTTGAATAATACTTGTATTAACAAGTTTTTCTTGTATGCCAATAGTTCGTATTCTGCCAGTCACAACATTGTATTTCAGGATTGATCTTGCAATGGTATTTTTTACTGTGAGTGCAACAAAATTTATTCTCAATTTTTCAATCCCAGACAGCATCTAACAACAATAGCAATGATGATTGATATTTATATACTTGTTTGTTATAAATAAATGAGATTATCAGTATTTATGACTGCATGATTAACTTATAACTATTTTTGTTTCATTATCATATTAGTGTGCATCAGGACTTCATTTTATGTATAAGTAGTATTCTAATGTGTATATGTACCACATTTAGTTATCTGTATCTTGAAGGTTGTATGAACTTTCTCCACATTTTGACTGATTATAAAAGTACTCCAATAACCGTGATTGTAAAGGCTGATGATAAAAGTTTAAATAAAAGAATATTAAAATAAACACTTGCTATTGAATTGAGTATTGAATATACCAAGGACTTCCAGTAGAACAAACAGATGCATCCTAGATAGGGTGAAACCAGGCTGCTCCTTGGAAGCAAGGATTCTGAGGCTTCTTCTGACATACTTTGGCATGTTGCAAGGAGGGACCAGTACTTGGAGAGGGACAGCATGCTTGAAAGGGTGGAGGGACAGAGAAAGAGAGGAAGACCATCTATGAGATGGATTGATTCAATGGCTAAGGTAATGAGGGTGTGCCAGAGACAGTAAAGTTTGCACAGGATAAAGCAGGTTTCGGGGCTGTTTTACATTGAGTTTCTATGAGTTGCAAGTGACTCAACAGCACATAAGAACAATATGCATCTTAGTGATGGATAATCAATAGGGATGACAAGAGAATTGAAGCCTTCGAGCTGTGGTGTTTGAGAACAGAATTGAACATCCCTTGGACTGCCAAAAGAACAAACAAGTGTGTCTTAAAGAGGATGCAGCCAGAGTGATTATGGAGGCAATCATGATCAGGCTTCACTTCATATAATTTGGACATGTTAATAGAATGGGCTCTTCCTTGGAGAGGGTCATGAAGCTTAGAAGGTTAGAGAGTCAGCAAAGGAGAGGAAGACTCTTAGCCAGGTGGATTAACAGGATGACACCCTAATGGACTCTAGTGTATCAGGAAGTGTAAAGATGGCAGAGGAACAGGGTTCATAGGGTCGCTATGAGTCATACTTGACTCAATGGCACCTGACAACAACATATACTTAATTAAAATGTAAAGTGTTCTATTCTGAAGAATACACTTTTGTTGACATAAAAAGATATGCAACAAAATTAGAAAAAGTATTTGCAAACCATATACCTTATAAAAAATTTCCATGCAAAACATAAAAGAAACTCTTTTTTTTAATTTCAATGAGCATTTACAGAGATTTTAGATTTCCATTCATTGTTGCACTTTTCGCCCTGCCCACCTCTTCCCTCAGTTTGCTCTTCTCTTTGAAAAATACAACAAAAATCTGTTTCAGTGCAGTATACATAATTTATCCAGTTGTTTTCAGTAAAAGGAACTCTTAAAATGTGACAAGGAGAAAATAAATATTGTTTAAAAACCTGTACAAAAGATTTGAACTAACATTTCTAAAAAATGCAGTGGAAAGCAATCATTAATTGATGCATATTATATTATCGATGCATATTAATCTGATGTGATAGCTTGTGGCTGTGTAGATTGAGCAGGAAACATATTTCTCTCCAACACGGAAAAATTAAAGCTGCATCTGATTGTCTTGTAATTTAAAGGAGACAGTTCTAGCAGCCTACTTGATGTTGCACTGCTAATTAAAAAGCAGGCAGTTCAAATATAATGGTTGTTTCCTGGGATAAAGATGAAAAAACTTTTCCTGTGTAGGTTATAGACTCTGTAAACTGACTGGAGGGTCAGCTGTGAGCTGCTTCTAACTATACAGTGCATAACTACAACATAACAGGGTGAATTAAATATTAATTGAAAGAAGAAAGAACCAATTTAATGAGACTGGCAAACTAAATAACCGTGAAAGAAACCAGTATCATGTATCTGCTTTAAGCCTTACCTCAGGAGGCTCTTTAGAAACCTGCAGAGAATTGCAAAAGTGAGGCACTAACACTTAGCTTATAATAAGTAAAGAGAAACATTTCTTCCCCCCCCCCTCTATTTGCCACCAAAGATCACAAGGGTTTAGTTCCATCTGAACAGGCAGGATTCTTTTTTTTTTTTTATTCAGCTCCTCCTGGAGGTTAAGCTTACTCAATTTTACATCTGGTGCTGAAAGCACACACACAAATATAATGGTTAAGAACGCCCATTGAACATTGACTTACTCGGGAGGGCAGCTCCTGGAAAAGGCATGAATTCACCAACAGATCCCCCTCTTCATGCTACATCTGCTTCTGCACCCATGACAAATCATGGCACTAGACTCGCAGTGTTGCTCTATGTCCAACCTGGGTGTCACAGCTCAATGACCTTTCTCCTCACTTGACCCAATCTACTATTTTTAAATGTTATGGTTTAGAACCTCCTGAACACTGACTTGCCTTGATACACAATTCCTGGGAAAGATGCCAGTTCTCCAACTCTCAGATCATGCCAACCAATTCAGACCATATAAAATGCTTACTGTTTATGTCTATATATTTATATCAGAGAAACTATGGGGCTTACACCATCTGACTAGGCCACAATCAACATCAGAATACATTCTGTCAATCAATTGCATTACATGAAAAACAAAAAAACAACAAAGAAAACCAAAAACCAGACAAATACACAAACATCACCTCTACTGTCACATTCCCCACCAGGAAAATGGAGTTAAGACTAAAAAAATAATACTACACTGTTTTGAAGACAACAAATAACTACAAACCCCACAAAAACAAAACAAAAAAAACCCCAACATTATTTCACCCCATAATAGTGAGTAAATCCAGAACTAGAGAAAGAAAGACTGTTGGCATTCAAAAGAAGGTTAACTAAACATCCTAATGAACCTGGAGAGAGGATGAAAGACACCCAAGGGTTGAGGACTCTCCTTCATAGGGTCGCTATGAGTTGTGTGCAATTCGACGGCACTCAACAACAATAATATCAACATAGAGAGAGAAAGAGATCAACTGGCCCAGTGGGCAGAAAACGATGCTACCAAGCCAAAGGTGGGTGACTTTTAATCTGTGGCCCTCGGGCCAGTCTCTCATTGTTTTTGTTCAGACATTCCTCTACGTCATATAGCCCTGGTGTACAAGTTGCTGTACTGCGGTCACTTGTGGTTGCTGTGAGGCTGAAGACCGTGACACTGATGTGTCAAATTCGTTAATGGTTTGCTAACCAATGTGAACAGAGAGTGGGGTGGAGCTCCCTGATGAAAACAAGCTTGGAAGGAGGAGTGGCATCCTCTTCCGTAATAGCTTGCCTCCGGAAACCCTATGAACCTGGAGAGAGGATGAAAGACACCCAAGCATCGAGGACTTTCCTTCATAGGGTCGCTATGAGTTGCCTGTGACTCGACGGCACTTAACAACAACAACAATAGAAAAAAGAAAATAGGAAAAATTAGAGAAAAGTACCAACAAAATCAAGATAGTCATAGGCAAAAGTATAAAATAAATTTTAAAAAATAATACAAAAACAAAAAAATGAAAGCAGTGGAAATTTATAAGTCATAGAAACACAGAAAACTGTAATCCACAATAGCAAGACCAAATTTTCAGAAATTAATAACACACTGGAAGGAAAAAGCAGCAGAATTGAAATGATGGGAAAAAATTAGTGAAACAGAAGGTAAACCCTCAACACCAATCTTCAATAGGAGAACTAAAAAGGAAAGACCATGAAGATTCAACTCTACTCAACTCATTTCTGTTAAATCAGAACTAACTCAGTTGATCCATCTGTGGGTTTTCAGAGGTTGCAAACCACATGGAAAGAACTCACCCACCTTTCTTTTGGAGATAGCTGGTTGATTTTAACTATTTTCCTTTGAGTTGGCAGCAAAATTCTTTACCCTCCAGAACACCAGAACATAAAAAGAAAGCATTAGAATTATCTGCAAAACCACTGAGAAAGAATACATACATGTGCTAGAAGAAAGGAAAAGATGAAAATGAAACATTGGGGGGGGGGGGAAAGGATTTACTTGAAGAAAATGTCTTACATAATACCAGAAGTGAGAAAATGTATTTTCAAGAAGATGTTCGGTTAATGATTTTTAGATGGTACCCAGTCCAAGTTATGCCAAGAAGTCTGGAGAACAACCACCTGGCCAACTGACTGAAAGAGATTTATATTTGTTCCCACCTATAGAAGGGTGACCCAACAGAGTGTGGAAACTATAGAACAATATCATTAATTTCACATGCAAGCAAGATTCTACTGAAGATTATCTAAAAACGACTGGAACAACACATCAGCAGAGAACTTCCAGAAGTCCAGGCTGGGTTTAGAAGGGGTCGTGGTACTAGGGATATTGTAGCTAATGTTAGATGGATCTTAGCTGAAAGCAGGGAATATCAGAGGAATGTCTATCTGTGTTTCATTGAATATGCAAAGGTGTTTGTCTGTGTGGATCATAACAAACTGTGGCTGACTCTGAGAAGAATGGGAATACCAGAACACTTGATCGTGCTAATGCAAAACCCATACTTGGACCAAGAGGCAGTCATCAGAAAAGAGCAAGGAAACACTGCATGGTTCAAAATTGGGAAGGGAGTACACCAGGGATGTGTCCTGTTATCCGAGAGGCTGGGTTCTATGAGAGAAGTGTGGCAACAGGATTGGTGGAAGATCTATTAACAATTTGCATTATGCAGATGACACAACCCTGCTTGCCGAAACTGAGGAGGACCTGAAGCACTTGTTGCAGAGGGTCAAGGAGTGCAGCTTCCAATATGGATTGAGCCTCAATGTCAAGAAGAAAAAGATTCTCACCACTGGGCCAATTGGCAGCATCAGGATGGATGGCGAAGAGATTGGGATGGTTCACAGCTTCAGTTTGCTTGGCTCCACAGTCAACACTCTTGGCACCAGCAGCCAGGAAATTAGAAGATGGATTGCCATGGGAAAGTCTGCTATTAGGGACCTCTCCAAAGTACTGAAGAGCAATGGTGTTTCTTTGGAGACTAAGGTGTGTCTGATACAGGCCATGGTCTTTGCTATCACTTGGGGTTTTTTTAATTAAATTTTATTAATTTTAATGAACATATTTGCAGATATTTTGGATTTCCATTCATTCATTCATTGTTGCACTATTTTCTCTACCCTACTCCCCAGTTCGTTCCTTTATTTCCTCCGTTGAAAGTCTGTTTTAATTGCCAAATTGCCACAGTGCTTGTCAAAGCCAGTTCTGATTAATCTCCTTTGTCAGTGTGTCCTGTGCCATTCCCTATCACTCCTCCCTGAGGGAGACTTCACCCTGATTCATAAGGAAAAGGGAATGGCATATTCTCTTAGCTACTTCCTGCTGAAAAGGGATACTGTAGGTTTCAAGATGAAGATCTTCTCTCACTACTCTAAAGGGCCCCTTTGGCAATAGGAAACACATAGACTATTGTGGAGATTGATTTTGGAATTTAGATGCACTGTTATCAATTGTGCTTAACTGTACATGTTCATATCCTTGAAGATGTATTATGGAAGTGTTGCAGGCTAGAAGACATAAATTTAACTAACAAGTTAGAAGAACATGAGTCCAAAATTAAAAAGCAATAATATTCCAAGTAGAGGTTCTAATAGTGGCACAAGTCAAGTTACAGATGGAAGGTAGTTCTTACAATGAAAGGCCTATTGACTAGCACTGTGTATATTATAGTATAAAGGTTAGGAACCACAAGATGTAGAGGTTCAACTATGTCATTTATTGTTCTTAAGTCCTGGAGAAAATTCCATCTACAACTGGGTTGTTTTACAACTAGAAAGTCCACATTCAAGGCAGAGGTGAAGTAAGGAACTGCTTATGAGATTTTCTGTCAATTTCAACAGCTAAGAAATAGTGAGAAGATTTGGGACCTCAGCAGGCTTTTTGGACCAAATAGTAGGCTCTTGTGTCCAGGAGAAAACGAATATACTTACCAGTAATGTTAATGCTCACCCACAGCTCTTCTGGGAGGATCTGAATCATTGAAGTATCCTCCTTTGTTGCCAGCTGGGAGCTGGGGCCTGTCAGTCCTGTCAGCCATGAGGACCTGATGTAGGCCACCCTTGGCCAAGTGTCCTTCAGATCCACACTTAAAGCAAGTGAGTGGGAGCATCCTCTCTACTCCCTTGCCTATCTGTGGCTCTCGTCTGTGACACTGTCTACTGAAGTGGTCCAGCTTTCCACAGTGGAAGCAATTCTAACTTCCTTTATTACCTTTGGGTGGCACTGTACATGAGTAAGACTTCCTTTTCCTGACACAGACCCTAAACTGGCAGCAATAGCTGCCCCAATAATTTTGGTCATTCTCTGGTCTCTTCTCTTCCCTCTAGATCCCAGTTTTTAAAAGAGGGAAAAATTTAAACAAATATATAACCAATAATTTTGAACATTATACTATTTTAAGCTTAAGGCTAGAAATATTAACAATATCATCATTTCTAATTGAGAGATACATGTTCCAATGCAGTTCTTATTTTCCATAAATGATTTGGTAAGAAGAATATTGTAAATGTGGATACATTTCCACTATTCCTCCTCCATACCACAATATAGTGTAATTAGCATGATCAGTTATAAATCCATTGCCATTCTTACTCTAACTTATGTTCAAAATCCCTAGCTCTAAGAGAGATGCAAATTAAAACAACTATGAGATATCATCTCATACCAGTCAAAATAGTAAAATTTAACAGGACAGCAAGTAACAAATGCTGGCAAGGTTGTGGAGAAACTGCAACCCTTATTCACTATTGGTGGGAGTGTAAAATGGTGCAACCCCTGTGGAAAGCGGTATGGCACTTTTCTCCAAAAGTTGCAAATAGAGATACCATTTGTCCAGCAATTCCACTACTTGGAATATACCCAGAAGAGAGCATGACTGACATCCAAGCAGATACATGCACATCCATGTTTATTGCATTTATTGCAGCTTTGTTCACAATAGCAAGGAGTTGGAAACAACCTACGTGCCCATAAACAAACGAATGGCTAGAGAAGCTGTGGTATATTCATACAGTGGAATACTATGGTGCTTTGAAAAACAAGGAACTCATGCAATATTACTCAAAATGGTTGACTCTGGAGAACATTATGCTGGGTAGAATATCCCATTCACAAAAGGACAAATATTGCATGGTGCTACTGTTGTAAAACAGGACTGACCTTGGGGTTGGGGAGAAACTGAGTAAGGTGGGTTCAATAATGTATACTGCACTGAAACAGAGGAGGGAGAAAATTGTCTAAAAGAGATATGTAATTAGATATTACTCTCATGAGAGGAGTCTAGAGCAATTGCTACATGGTGGAATGGACCTGGGAGAAGGTTTGTAAAACAATGAAAGACTTTTTCTTTTACTTTTTCAAGAGGGTAGTGTTCTGTGGGGGGAGCCTTGAGGGGGGGAGAAATGTGCAACAATGAATGAATGGAAATCCAAAGCCTCTGTAAATTTTCACTGAAATTAATAACAAATTTAAATTTAAAAAAAAATTTAAGCTATCACTTGTGATGCATCAGAGAGTTGGACAATAACTAAGGAGAACAGAAGAAGAATTGATGCCTTTGAGCTGTGGTGCTGGAGAAGAGTATTGAGGGTAGCATGGACTGCTAGGAAAACAAACATATTCATCCTGAAAGGGTCAAACTGGACTGCTCCTTGGAGGCAAGGATTCTGAGGCTCCGTCTAACATACTTAGGATATGTTGCAAGGAGGGACAGGTCCTTGGAGAGAGACATCATGTTTGGTAGGGTGGAGGGACAACGCAGAAGGGGAAGACCCCCTATGAGGTGGATTGATTCAGTGATTGGGGTAATCGGGATGGGTGTGTCAGAGATGGTGCCATTGGCACAGGACAGATCAGAGTTTAGGGCTGTTGTACATAGTGTCGCTATTAGTCGCAAGCGACTCGATGGCACATAACAACAAAACAACCCAGTCCAATTGTTACAATCCCAAAGAAGGGTGACCCAACAGAGTATGGAAACTATAGAACAATCATTGATTTCACATGCAAGCAAGATTCTACTGAAGTTTATCCAAAAATGACTGTAACAGCACATCAGCAGAGAATTGCCAGAAGTCCAGGCTGGGTATAGAAGGAGTCATGGTACTAGAGATATTGTAGCTGATGTTAAATGCATCTTAGCTGAAAGCAGGGAACACCAGAGGAATGTCTATCTGTGTTTCATTGTGTGTGTTTGACTGTGTGGACCATAACAAATTGTGGCTGACTCTGAGAAGAATGGGAATACCAGAACACTTGATCATGCTAATGACAAACCTATACTTGGACCAAGAGGCAGTCGTCAGAACAGAACAAGGAAACACTTTATGGTTCAAAATTGGGAAGGGTATACACCAGGACTGTGTCCTATCCCCATAGCTTTTCAACCTGTATGCAGAACAGATTACCTGGGTGGCTGGGCTCTTTTAGGAGAAATGTGGGGTCAAGATTGGTGGAAGATCTATCAACAATCTGTGTTATGCAGATGACATAACCCTGCTTGCTGAAACTGAGGAGTCCCTGAAGTGCTTGCTGCAGAGGGTCAAGGAGTGCAGCCTCCAATGTGGATTGAGGCTCAATGTCAAGAAGACAAAGATTCTCACCACTGGACCAACTGGCAGCATCAGGATGGATGGTGAAGAGATTGAGATTGTTTACTACTTTAGTTTGCTTGGCTCCATAGTCAACACTCTTGGCACCAATAGCCAGGAAATTAAAAGATGCATTGCCATGGGAAAGTCTGCTGTTAGTGACCTCTCCAAAGTACTGAAGAGCAATGGTGTCTCTCTGGAGACTCAGGTGCGTCTGATATAGGCCATGGTCTTTGCTATCACTTGTTATGCATCAGAGAGTTGGACAATGACTAGGGAGGATAGAAGGAGAATTAATGCCTTTGAGCTGTGGTGCTGGAGAAGAGTATTGAGGATACCATGTACTGCTAAGAAAACAAACAGATTCATTCTGGAGAGGGTTAAACTGGGCTGTTTCTTGGAAGCAAGGATTCTGGGGATTCGTCTGACACACTTTCGATATGTTGTAATGAGGGACCAGTCCTTGGAGAGGTACATCATGCATGGTAGTGTGGAGGGACAGCGCAGGAGGGGACGACCCTCTATGAGGTGGATTGATTCAGTGACTGGAGTAATGGGGATGGGAGTGTCAGAGATAATGTGATTGGCACAGGACAGGGCAGGGTTTAGGGCTGTTGTACATAGGGTCACTATGAGCGGCAAGTGACTAGATGGCACATAACAACAACCCATAGAAAACCTATAGAAAAGACTCATAGAAAACCTATGAACAACAGTTTTGAACCCTATCTTTTTTTGTGCCATCCTTATTTTCTCTGATATACTTGATCTCATTGCTGCAGTCATTGTGTCAATCTACCTGGTTGATAGTTTTCCTCTCCTTCACTATTCCTCCAACTTTCCAAGCATGATTCACTTCTCCTAGGAATAACCTCTTTGAGCAACTTGTCCAAAATATGTGAGAAAACCTTTGCCGCTTTTGTATCCAAGAAGCACTTTGGTTGTGCCTTTTCTAACACATAAATGTTTGTTCTTTTGGCAGTGCATGTAATGTTCAGTACTCTAACACTAAATTTCAAAGGCATCAATGCTTCTTTTGTCATAATTATACCTTGTCTGTCTCTCAGCAGCATACCAACTGATCAAAAAGACTATGGCTTGAATCAGCATTCCTTAGTCCTTATTACTCCTCAATAATTTGGAGAGGTTCCTGCTTGCAGAATTTCTCAGTGCAATGCATCACCTAATCTCTTGACTGCTGGTATCAAGTTGACTATGGATCCAAGTAAGATAAATTCATTGACAGTCTGAGTCTTTTCTTCATCTATCATGATGATGCCTATTGGTCTGGTGATGAGAATTTTTGTTTTCCTGACACTGAAATGTAGTCTTTATTAAAGGCTGCAGGGCTTGATCTTCTGCAGCAAGTGCTTCACATCCTCTTTGCTTTTTCACAAGGAATGTTGTATCATCTACATAACACAGAATTTTGATGAATCTTCCTCTAAGCCTGATGTAACATTTTTCTACAGACATTGGCTTCTAGAATAATTTGTTTGGTATACAGATTGAATAGGTATGGAGAAAGGATACAATCTTGACATATACATTTCTTCATTTTAAACCAAGCCTTGCTCTGTTCGTACAACACTTTCTTATATTTTCTAGGAATGTTTTTCCCAGAAATATTTCCTAGGAAAAATATTTGGCAATGGCATACCTAACAAATGACTTTTGTGTGTGTGGGGGGGGGGGGAGAACTGGGCTCTTTATTTACCTTTTTAGCCAATAGCATGGGTTATTTTCCCCTCTCAGCTTTTGAAATGTCTCAATGAAGTCTAAAGACCACCCTTAGGAAGAGAGCAGTTACCTGCAATCTGCCTCTTGATCAAAAAAGCAGGAGTACTACATATTGATGGAAGCAAACAATGCCAAACAAAGTGTAAACAAAGCAAAGTAACTCCATGAGAGGAGACGATGGAGGGGGCAGGTAAAGCCATACAAAAATACGCATGAACTCCATAAGGTGAACCATTAGCGCAGCTAAGAGCAATACTTTGTACAAAAGGAGGTTTGTCTGCTTCGTGCAGCCCCTCAAAAGTGTGGAATCTTCTAAGGACAGAAAAGAGCAAGCCAATGTGTGAACACGTACTTTAAAATAATTGTGCTGTATTTATGATTTCCACGGCACAGAAACATGGGACAGGATGTGGCGCTGCGGAGGTGAACATGGTATTCTAGTGTCGATGGATGGTGGGTATCAATGCTACTGCTTGACAGGTCAAATTTAAGGGCCCATTGCTTCCAGACCTCAAAGCAGGCCTGCACTACCATTGTTCCTCATGCAGTGTTCCTTGCGGGAGGGGCCGTCACTCTGGGGCCAAGAGGGGGTGTTGCCTCTGAGGCCAAGCTGTTCCTGTCTTGAATCAGACATGCGTGATGATGCATCTCTGCCCCAGGAAGGCGCTTGTTTCTGGAGCCAAACTGCCTTGGGCTCTGAGACACACATGCTATGCAACGAAAGGCTCCAACCCCCTCCCCGGCCCTCAGCGGGAAGAGGAGGAGGCAGGAGAAATTTCTCAGTTGCATATCTTACAAGTGACGCCTATCTAAAATTTATAGATGGTTCATGTATCTTAGCAAGAAAAATGTAAACAACATAATTACAAAATGGACAGAAAACATGGTAAGACCCTTCAATGCAACGAGTTATACTCTTTAGCCAAATCCACTACATTTTCTTTGAGAAGAAGTGGAGGATATTATAATTTTATTTGTAAATGTAAGATGTGTAAAGGAGAGCTCGGTTGTCTTAATTATAAGAAGTTACACTGCTAAGACAAAGGTTCACAGTTCAAGCCCTTTACCTGTTGTCAGAAGAAAGATGGACATTCTTCTTCTAGGTGTTATAATCACTCTGAAAACTGGCTGGACCGTTATATATGAGTTGGCTCCAACTTAATGGTATTTAAAAACAACAAGAAAATGTGTAGATGATAAATCAAGGAATTCCTTCTTAATGTCTTCTATTTTGTAAATTAGTGGTCTAGATAATACAGAGTAATTGATCTAAATTGACCAGATTGTTTAGAGAAATACAAAAAGATTTAGTATAACTAGTAAGATGAAAAAAATAAAAATGAAATATCAACACAAATAATGAGGTACTTAAGGACCTGTGATTCCCTTTAAAAGAAATTGGCTTTGTTAGTCAGTCTTCAGAATTGTTTTTTCTTTTCTTCCTTTTATCTGCTTTTGTTCCTATCTAACATTTTTTTATAGATTATGCAAAATTTTCTCAATTATTGAACCTCACATTGATGTGTTTTGATCTTTTAGGTTGTTCTTATGTGCCATTGAGTCACCTGTGTCTCATAGCAACTTTGAGTACAATAGCTCTGAAAACTGTCTTATCCTGAGCCAATCTCACTGTCTCTGACCTTTACTGTCCCAGTTACTGTGTCAGTTCATCTCCTTTAGTGTCTTCTTTTGTTCTAGATTTCAATCCTTGCAAGCACTATGTCCTTCTCCAAGAACTGATCCCTTCTGGCAACATGCCCAAAGTATATCAGCCACAGCTTGACAATCATTGCTTCCAAAGAGCAGCTTGGTTTTACCCTTTCCAGGACAGAACGCCTTATTACCTTGGCAGTGCATGGTGTGTTCAACACTTCTCCAGCACCATTACTCAAAGTCATTGTTTCTTCTTATCAACCTTAGTCAATGTTCTAATGTGTGATTTGTAACAAGTAATTACTAAGATCAGGGCCTGGATCAAGTGCACTTACAATGTGACTTACAATGTTGCTATCTGGAGCATTGTTAACATGGTTAACAATGTTTACCCAATTTATGCACTCTAGAGAGGCCCTCCAGCAGATTTCCCAAAGCAATTGTCTTTTGATTTCCTCACTGCTGGAGCCAGAATTGTTGATTATGGAACTGGGAACTGAACAAACTGAAATTACTATTTATTTATTTTTTTAACAACCTCAATCTCTTCTCCATCTATTTTGGTGCTACCAATTGGCTCAGTGGTGGAAATATTTATCTTCTTTGTCTTCAATCCATACTCAAGATTGTAGTCCTTGAATTTCAGTTGCAAAAGCTTCAGGTCCTCCTCCAATAACATTCAATTACTGAAAAGCGTCATAAAAAGACAAAACCATTTTCTGTGTGCATTTTCCAAGTGTGTAATTTGCACATATTGAGACAAAGAAAACATATATTTTTTTGGCTTGAATTTTTATTTTAATGTCATTTGTTAAAGGGCAAAGAGGGTTTTTCCCTTTAAATCTGTCTCAAATGAGATAAAGAAATGTAAAGCGTTTGTTACTGAGGTTTACCACTCAAGGACAATAATAAAGTGACTGATAGGTATCTCTCCTGTTGAACAAGGTTGCCTACTCTTTCTGAATATTTCTTCCAAGATAGAGTGGAAAGAAAACTGATATCTTTTAACAGAAATATATATCCTGGCACAAACCATTGTTAATATTATATTATTGTTTGTATTTTATGTATTTAATCTAAATGCTGAGCAAATCATTAGAGAAGCAAGGAGGAAGGCTCATCAGCAACCTATATTATGTAGATGACACAACTTTGCTTGCTGAAAGTAAGGAGGATTTGAACCTCTTGCAGAACACCAAAGCCTTCATTACGGATTATAGTTCAACATCTAAAAGACAAATATTCTTATCACTAGAGAAATAATACACATAATTATTAAGAAAATGCTTACATTGTCAATAGTTCATTTTAATTGGATCCTCAGTCAACACTCATATGAACACCTATGTTTATTGCAGCTATGTTCACAATAAAAAAGAGTTGGAAACAACCCAAGCAAGTGCCCATCAACAAACAAATGGATAGAGAAACTGTGGTATATTTACACAATGGAATACTAAGCTGCATTGCAAACCAAAGAATTAAATATTATACAAAATGGCTGACCATGGAGGACATAATGTTGAGTGAAATATCCAAGTTACAAAAGGACAAACACTGCATAGTGCCACTGTTGTAAAATGGGGCTGACATCGGGGTTGGTGGGAAGTAAGAAAAGAGAGGATAAATAATGTATACTGCATTGAAACAGATTAGAGAGAGAACTGTTTTAAATGAATATAGGATTAGGTATTATTTTCATGACAAGGTTACAGAAAAAGAAATGCATAGTAAAGTGGACTGTGGTCAGTGGGGGATTGTATAACAATGAAAGAATTTTTTTTTTCAAAGAGAAAAATGAACTAAGGAGTGGGCAGGGAGAAAAATGTGCAACAATTAATGAAAGAAGGAAAAGTTAAATGGAAAGAAGATGCTGTTAAAGATGTGTGTGTGTGTGTGTGTGTGTGTGTGTGTGTGTGTTGCATTTAAAAAATCATTAATAAAAAACTTTAAAAAATAATCAAAAGTTGTATCACATTGGAAAAGTTTGTTGCCAAGGACCTCTCCAAAGTGCTGAGGAGTAATGATGTCTGTGTAAACTCTACTGTGAGTCTGATTAAGGCTTTGGTCTTTTAAATTACTTGCCATATATCTAATAGCTGGAAAATTGATAAAGATAACAGAAGAAGAATTAGTGCCTTTGAGCTGTGCTCTTGGAGAAAGAGTACTGAATATTCTAATAGACAGTCAAAAAAAACCCAAACATCTACTGGAGAAAGTGCAGCCAGTGTTCCTTTGAGGCGAGGATGATAAACCTTCATCTCACATACTTTAGGTATGTTGTTACAAGGGTCTATTCCTTAGAAAAGGACATCATGCTTGGAAAGGCAGAGGGGCAGTAGAGTAGAGAAAGATCCTTGAGTAGCTGAATTGACATAGTGACTGTATTAATGGTCTCAACTATGTCAAAGATGATTAAGATGGTACAAGTTATGACAAGGTTCAGATCTGTTGTTTATAGGGTCATTATGAGTAGTACTCAACTTCATGGCATCCAACAACAACATAGTGTTCTAAACACAAAATAAAATAAGAGGCCCTGGCCCAGATCAACAGTGCCAGTCTTTCCCACTAATAGCTAACTGCTGCATGTCCTACCCACTCTCTGTGAACCAATTACTTCTAGGGCGACTTACTGAAGGGGGAAAAAATTCAGTCAAGAAACTTAGTGAGTATAAACTACAGTCATTTAACTTTTGTGCATTGTATTTATATAATAGCATTCTCCAAAGCCTAAGGTGTGGCAAAATATGATATTTGAAAACTCTCTGCCAGTTATGGTTATTGATGTTGTTGTTGTTTTGTGCCATCAAGTTGCTTAAGATTCATAGCTACCCTATGTTCTACAGCCCTAAACCCTGCTCTTTTCTTTGCCAATTTTATTGTCTCTAACACACCTATCCCCATTACCCCAGTGATGGAATCAATCCATCTCATCAAGGGCCTCTCTTTCCTGCTCTGTCCCTCCACCCTTCCAAGCATGACGTCCCTCTCAAGAACTGATCCCACTTTGTAATATATCCAAAGTATGTTAGATGAAGCTTTAGAATTCTTGCCTCCAAGGAGCAGCCTGTTTTCACCCTTTCCAGGACAAACTTGTTTGTTCTCCTAACCGTCCATGGTATATTCAATACTCTTCTTTAGCACCACAGCTCAAAGGCATCAACTCTCCTTCTATCATCTCTAGTCATCATCAAGTTCTCTGATGTATAACAAATAACTGCAAAGACCATGGTCTTTATCAGGCTCACCTTAGTCTCCAGACTGACATCATTGCTCTTCAGTACTTTGGAGAGGTCTCTGACAGCAGACTTTCCCAATGCAATTTGTTTTTTAATTTCCTGGCTGCTGGTACCAAGAGTATTGATTGTAGAGCCAACCAAACTGAAGATGTCAACAATCTCAATCTCTTAATCATCTATCATGATACTGCCAATCGGCTCAATGGTGAGAATCTTTATTTTCTTGATGCTGAGCTTCAGTCCATATTGAAGACTGCAGTTCTTGGCCCTCCATAGCAAGTACTTCAGGTCCTCCTCAGGTTCAGCAAGCAAGGTTGTGTCATCTGCATAACGCAGATTTTTATGAGTCCACCTCCAATCCTGATGCCCAGCCTCCCAGTTATCTGTATAATGTCAGTTATAGTACAGTACACAAAACCTGCAACTCTATCAACAGCATCATTAAATTGGCAGCTAGCTGCTCAAACACAGCAGAAGCTGCCTCATCTATACCAGGAAGAAATTTGCATGTCATTGGAGCATCAGTCAGGTTCAAATAACATGAAAATTTAAATTAATAAATCCTAACCGTATCTTTTCCTGAAAAAGTAGACTAGATCACAGACCCAATGAGCACCCCAGAATGTTCTGTTGTTAAGTATCACCACATCGAGTATGACTTTTAATAACCATATGAACAAAATACCTGCATTGTATCCTAGTAGGTATAATTCTCATAATCTCTGACACGACTGAGACCACTGCTGCAGTCACTATGTCAATTCACCTGGTTGAGGGTCTTCTGCTCTTTTGCTGACCCTCCATCTTTCCAAGCATGTTGTCCTTTTCCAAGGAATAGTTTCACCTACTGCTTTTCAAAGTATGAAAAATGGAGGTTTGTACTCTTTGTCTCCAAGAAGCAGTGAGAGTGCACCTTTCTCAAGACCTACCTATTTTGTTCTTATGGCAGTCCATGGGATATTAAATACTTTTTTCCTACATCACAGTTCGAAGGCATTATTTTTTCTTCTGTCATCCTTACTTTTATGCAGCTTTCAGGCTCATTGTAAATTATTAAAAAACAATGACCCAAATCAAGTGTATCTCAGTCCCCAAACTAACATCGTTGCTTCTCAATAATTTAAGAGGTTCTTTATTGCCAAATTTTCCAGTGCAACATATATTCTCATCTCCTAACTGCTGGTCAGGATCCAAGTGAAATGAAATCACGGATTGTTTCAAACTCTCTCCATCTGTCATGATGTTGCTTATTGGTCCAGGGGTGAGAATTTGTGTTTTCTTGACATTGAGATATCATCTATATTGAAGGTTGCAGTATGTGATCTTCTGCAGCAAGTGTTTCAAGTTCTCATTTTCAGCAAGCAAGATTGTGTCATTTGCATGTCAAAGGTTATTGATGAGTTTTCCTCTAATCCTGATGCCACATAGAGTACAGCTTTTCAAATGATTTACTTAGCACACATGTTTGTTGGGTATGGAGAAAAGATACAACCTTGACAGAAGCCTTTCATGATTTTAAACCATGTAGTATTCCCTACCTCTGTTCATACAACAACTTCTGTGTCTAAGTGAAACACGATTAAATTTTCTAGGGTTCCCTTTTTCTCATAATTAGCCATAATTTATGCTGATTCCAAACAGATGAATGTTTCTGTATAATCAATAAAGCAGAAATAAACATTCTTCTGTTACCCTTTGCTTTCAGGCAGTACACATCTGGCATCAGTAATGATATCTCTGGTGTCACAACCTACTTCTAAATCCAATTTGAACTTCTGGTACTTCTCTATGTACTTTTCTAGCTGTTTTTGCTTGATCTTCAGGAATATTTTGCTTTTATGTAATATTAACGGCATTGTTTGAAGAGTTCTACATTCTGTTTGATGCTCTTGAGAGTGGGAATAAATATGTATCTTGTCCAGTATAATAAGAACACTATTAAAAAAGATTGTAAAACAGAAAATAACCTTAGTTAACATCTATACACCAAACAATAGCCCTACAGACTACATAAAACAAAATTAATATACTTGAAGAAAGAAATAAACACCATGAGATTAATAATAGAATAACTTCATACATAACTTTCACCAAAAGTCAGGTTATCTCAAAAGAAACTAATCAAAAACAGAAGAACTAAACCAAACCATTAGCCAACTTGATCTTACAGACGTCATCACAGTACTTCATCCAACAAAAACTCAATATACTTTTTTTCTCAAGTGTACACAGTACATTCTCCAAAAGGGACTGTATATTAGGACACAAAGCAAGCCTTAGTAACTTAAAACACATAAAAATTTTCTTCTCATATCACAATACTATTAAATTAGAATTTAACAAGATAATAGCATTAAAAAGGATCCTCATGTAAGCTAAATAACACCTTTCTTTAGCACTACTATATTGTAAAAGAAATGTAAAAATAATTAAGTAGTTCCTTGAGAAGAATAAAAATGGAAATATAACATATATAAACTTCTGAAATCCAACAAAGGCAATATTTGAGGGTCAGTTCATAGAAAAAAACAAACACATAAATTCAGAAGGAAGGAGAAAATAAAGTATTTAGCTCAAAATCTCCATTAGATAGAAAAAGAACTACAAGTGAATCCCTAGAAAAAAAGGAAATTATATAGGGCGAATTCAACACTATAGAA
>NW_006399786.1:15000526-15002545 GCF_000299155.1 Elephantulus edwardii | reverse complement strand
AAATGAGCTATCAACACTAGAAGCTGTTTCATAGAAAAGTCAATTATATAGACAAACCCTCAGCAAAAGGAACAAAAGGAAAAAATACACAAATAATTTCAATTATAAATTAAAAAGGCAACATTATGACAAAAAGTAACTGAAATAAAAATTATAATAAAGGTAAATATGAAAAGGTATATTCCAACAAATATGAAAACCTAGAAGAAATGGACAAATTCATAAAAACCTACACCACTTCCCAAATTGACAAACAAAAGTAGAACACTTGAACTGACACATCACAAAGAAGTCATTGAGCAAGTTATAAAGACTATCCTCTTGCCATAAAGGTCCTGACCCAGACAGCATCATGAATAAATTCTACCAAAAGGTCAGTGAGCAACTACCACCAATTTTATTTACATTATTTAAAAAAAAAAATAGACAAAGAAAGAGAAGTCTCAGAATCATTCTTTGAAGCAAGCGTAATTGTAATATCAAAACCAGGCAAAGGCATAATAATAATAATAATAATAATAATAAAATAATAATAATATAGGCCAAAATTTTTCATAAATATAGATGCAAAACTCCTTAACAAAATCTTGCCCTAAAAATTCATCATGGCCAAGTGGAATTCTTAACAGATTTTCAAGCATAGTTCAAGATAAGAAAAATGGTTAACAGAAAGCAACTTTTATGGGCTAGTGGTAAGGAGCTGTGTTGTCATGTTGAAGGCAAGTAGTATGAGTTCCTGAGGTGGAATAGAGGATATTTTCTCAACATAGTGAAAAATATATATGCAAAACCAAGTGCCAATATAATTTTCGATGGAGAAAGTCTAAAGCCAAGCCATTCCCTTTGTGACCAAGGCAAGGGACCCAGGCAAAGACGCCCACTATCACCACTCCTATTCAATATTGTATTAAAATGAGAGGCATCCAAATTGGCAAAGAGATGGAAACATTGTTGCTATACACAGAAAATATGGTAATGTACACAGAAAACCTCAACACAAGTAAACAAATAAACAAAACCTTGTCAAACCTGTAAAATCAGCTTAGTAGAATGAGAGGTTATAAGGTCAACAAACAAAAACCAGTTGGATTCCCCCCCAATAGTAACTAAGGAAGGATGGAAAAGGAAACTAGAAGAGCAATCTCATTTACAATAGCCAACCACAAGATGAAATACTTAAGAATAAAACTAACTAGATAAACTAACTAGATCTATATAAGGAAAATTTCAAAACAATACTACAAGAAACAATAAGACTCAATATTGTGAAAATTGCAGTCTTACCAAAAGCAGACTATGACAAAATCCCACTATAGATACGAAATTCATCTTTCAAGTAAATATAAAAGGAAATTTTAACTTCCATTTGGAAAGGAAAGAGATTATAAATAAGCAAAACTCTTCTGAAAAATAGAAATGAAGTTGGAAGTATCAAATTCTCTCATCTTGAAACTTATTACACATGTGTAGGAAACAAAGCAACACTAAAAACTCTGTGTACATCATTTCCCCCACCCCACACAGAATGGAAAAAAAAAAAGCCCACTGACTGGAGAAATATATTTTGTAATGGCATATCAAACAAAGGTCTCAACTAAAATTAACGGAATACTACAGGTTTTTGATAAGAAGAGACTGTTTAACGCAGTTACAAAATGGGCAAAAGATGTGAAAAAAAAATCTCATGTGAGAGGGAGCTCATCCTGGTCTGTTAGTGTTCATTGTCTGAACATTTTATTTCGGTTCTCCACTTCCTCCAGCAACCCTTCAGTTATATATCACAGTTTATTTACTGTGAAGGACTCCCGGACCGGTGGCCCTACCCTGTCCTGAGCAGACGGCGAAGACCCAAGACTCCAAGACACCGGCTTGATGCAACAGCAAGAGGCAAGAGGTTTATTGCAGAGCTCCGGGCCGACACGTATCTCTCGCAGGAGACAGAGGAGTCGACCTCGAGCAGACAAAGTTGGCTCTTTTTATACAATTTAGGGGGATACAACTGGGTATCAGCTTCTCATT
>NW_006399786.1:14969332-15000161 GCF_000299155.1 Elephantulus edwardii | reverse complement strand
TATAGGGACTATTTTAATTTTAATCTTTCACAGATGAGCATTTGAGTCGTATCAGATGTATCTGAGATTATCTATCTATCTATCTATCATCTATCTATAATCTATATCTGATATAGATAGAGATATTGAGATAGAGATATAACAGAAGGGAAAGTGAGCAAGGGAACATAGAAGAAGGAAGAGCAAATCATTAGGACAGCAGAAATTAGTGGGCTGATGAGGGGTTTAAAGAAATAGATAAAATTCATGGGATTTCATATAGGGAGATAAAGTTACAGATCAAAACTAAGTACATAAAACTCAGTGTATAGAAATGATTCTATAAAACATAACAAAAATAATAATGTTTGAAGACATATTTATTAATTGGTTGCTACTTCCTATCATTGTGATTACTATATTGAGGTAAAATCAGCACTTGCTGTTGTTGTTATGTGCCGTCAAGTCGCTTGCGATTCATAGCAACCCTATGTACAACAGTTCCAAACTCTGCTCTGTCCTGTGCCAATCTCATTGTCTCTGACACACTCATCCAGATTGCTCCAGTCACTGAAACAATCCACCTCCCAGAGGGCCTTCCCCTCCTGTGCCTGCCCTCCACCCTCCCAAGCATGATGTCCCTCTCCAAGGACCGGTCTGTCCTTACAACAAGACCAAAGTATGTCAGATGAAGCCTCAGAATCCTTGCCTCCAAGGAGCAGCCCGGCTTAACCCTCTCCAGGATGAATCTGTTTGTTCTCTTAGCAGTCCATGGCACCTTCAGCACTCTTCTCCAACACCAAAGCTCAAAAGCATCAATTCTCCTTCTATCCTCCCCGGTCATTGTCCAGCTCTCTGACATATAACAAGTGATTGCAAAGACCATGGTCTGTACCAGATGTACCTTAGTCTCCAGAGACACACTGTTGCTCTTCAGTACTTTAGAGAGGTCCCCAACAGCAGACTTTCCCATCACAATACGTCTTTTAATTTCCTGGCTGCTGGTGCCAAGAGTGTTGATTGTGGAGCCAAGCAGACTAAAGCTGTGAACAATCTCAATCTCTTCACCATCTATCCTGATGCTGCCGATTGGTCCAGTGGTGAGAATCTTTGTCTTCTTGATATTGAGCCTCAATCCATATTGAAGGCTGTAGTCCTTGACCCTCTGCAGCAAGCACTTCAGGTCCTCCTCTGTTTCAGCAAGCAAGGTTGTGTCACCTGCATAACGCACATTGTTGATAGTTCTTCCACCAATCCTGATGCCACATTTCTCCTCATAGAGCCCAAAATTAGCACTAGAACCCAAACATTCATCTTTTTTTATTTTAATAAAATTTCAAAACTTTCATTAAGTCTTTACTTATTTTAGCTCTGAAAGCCCAAATTTAACTTCAGTTTGTCATTAACTGACTCAATTAATGACAGAGTTGAGCTAATTTCTTTAATTTTGACATGATCATGTTAATCCACCAGGACACAACTTCTGTTTTTATTGTGTACTAGAAGCTTGTCAGCATTAATAGCAAGGAACTTCACCCATTAGGAGTTACACAGTTAACCCTAGAATTAAAAATGTAAAAGGTAAGAATAAATGAGGAATTAAGACTTATTTAATTGTTTTCAGGAACGTTAATCACATAAAAAGGAAATCTTTAATGATTATTTCTTCATGGGTTAAACAAATTGACTTATATGTTCATTATATTAGATAGATAGATAGATAGACAGATAGATGTTGATTGCTGTCAAGTCAAGCACGACTCATAGCAACCCTACAAACAAAAGAAAAGCCTTTCTATAACTATTATCATTTATCAAAGTTCGTAGAGTTTCCAGAGGCATGCTGTTAGGAAGTGTTAACCTGCACAGATTATGCATTTTCGACTGTATTTGCCAGTCTCTTTATGCCACAGTCTAGGCTGTCTAAACATGATCCTGGTTGGTCTTTAATAAACTTTATGGTTTGGGGCTTTATTCCCAGTTCTCTGATTCATTTGATTTGATTTTTGTGTGTGGTGTGAGATGTGGATCTTGTTTCAGCTTCCAGTAGGTAGCAGTCCAGTTTTGTCAGCACCATTTATTGAAGAGGTTGTCATTCCCCCATTTGATATATTTTATTTTCAGTTGAAGATAGATAGCTGGGTCCATTTCTGGTTTCTCATATCTCTTCCATTGGTCTATGTGCCTGTTATTGTACCAATACCATTTTGTACCACAGTACCAAAGACTAATAACACAATTACAAAATGAGAAAAAGACATGGAAATTATCTCACATAGAGGAAGATATTTACCTGGCCAACAGACCCATGAAGAAATGCTCAAAATCACAGGCAATAAGAGAGATACAAATCAAAACCACAATAAGGTACCATCTCTCTCCAGTATAATTGGCAAATTTTAGCAGAACAGCAAGTAATAAATGTTACAAAGGACATGGCAAGACAAAGGAGTTCTTATATACTGTTACTGGGATTTGGCCTCATGTTTAAAAAGGCTTTGGGGCCCTCGGGCCTGCTTTTTGTGGATCTCCAGAATAAAACAGGCTTGGAAGCAGGGGGTGGCATCCACCTCACAAAAAAACAAAACAAAACAAAAAACCTTGCCTGTGGAAACACTATGAACTTGGGGAAAAGATGAAATTTTCCTTTCAAGACTTCCATTCATAGGGTCTCTATGGGTAGTCCATGGTTCTATAGCACTTAACAACAACAACAATCATTATGTTAATCTACTCTAAGTGTGCTCTGCTCTACATAGGATTTTCAAAAGACAGTTATATTTCAGAAGTGGATGGTCAATCCTTCTTCCTAGTCTGTCTTAATTTGGGTATTTATTCCCAAGTATTTAATCTTGTGGTTAGTTATTGTGATAGGTATTGTTTTCTTAGCTCAAGTTCTGTATTCTCTTTGTCACTGTAGAGAAATCCAACCGATTTCTTGTATGTTGATCTTGTATTCTGCCACTTTGCTGAATTGGTCAACTATGTCCAGTAGTTTTCTTGCTGAGTCTTTAGGGTTTTCAAAGTATCCTGTCATATTATCTGCATATAGAGATAATTTTATCTCCTCTTTGCCAATTTTGATACCCCTTATTTCTTTCTCTTGTCTTATTGCTATCACTAAGACTTCCAATGCAATATTAAATAGGAGAGGTGATAGTTGGCATTCTTGCCTAGTTCGTATTCTCAAAGGGAATGTCTTTAATCTCTCTCCATTCAGAACAATTTTGGCTCTCTGGTTCGCATATATAATTTTTACTATGTTGAGGAAGTTCTCCTCTAAGCTTATACTGTTGAGTTTTTTAATCAGAAAAAGCTGTTGGATTTTGTCAAAGGCCTTTTCTGCATCAATTGTAGGATCATGTGTTTCTTATTCTTTGCTTGGTTAAAGTGATAAATTTTGTTTGGGATTATTTTTGTGTTGAACCATCTTTGCGTACCTGTTGTGAATCCCACTTGATCATGGTGAGTTATTTTATTGATGTATCATTGGATTCTATTGGCCAGAATTTTATTTAGGATTTTTGCATCGTTCATGAGAGATATTGGCCTATCTTTACCTGGTTTTGATATCAAAGATATGTTTGCTACGTAAAATGAATCTGGGAGAATTCCATCCTTTTCTATTTTCTGAAATAGTTTATGTAGAGTTGGTGACAGTTCTTCTCTGAATTTACATAAGTAAAACTATCTGGTCCAGGATTTTTTAATTTTTTTTAAGCTGGAAGTTGTTTCATTACCTTTTCAATTTCTTCGTTTTTAATGGTATTGGTACAATGATCTATGACACATAGATCAATGGAATAGAATTTAGAACCCAGAAATAAGCCCACCTGCTTATCAACAACTATTTTTGACAAGGAGATGAAACCAGTTAAGTGGGGAAAGGACAGCCTTATTAACAAATGATATTGGGAGAATTGGAAAACTATCTGTAGAAAACTCAAGCACAATCCACACTTCAGACCAGACACAAAAACCAAAGTGGATCAAGGACTATAAAGTGCATTAGGAAAAAGCTTGGAAGAGCTCTAGAAATCTTAATCCACAGCATGAACAGTCTTCCAAGCATCCTGAAAAACCTACAACCAGGAGAGGATAAAAATCAATGAATGGGACCTTCTAAGAATAAAATCCCTTTGCACATCCAAAAACTTCTCCAACAAGGTAAAAGGGAAGCTACAGACTGGGAAAAATATTTGGTAATTACATGTCTGATAAGGGACTTATATCTAGAATTTATAGAATACCCAAGCGCCACAAGAAGAAAAGGTAAACAACACAATTGAGAAATGGGCACAGGATATGAACAGATACTTTACCAAAGAAGTCGTTTTGATGGCATACAACACATGAAGAAATACTCAAAATCCCTAACTCTAAGAGAGATACAAATCAAAACAACTATGAAATATCATCTCACTCCTGTAAGAATAGTAAAATTCAACAGAGCAGCAAACAACAAAAGCTGGCAAGGTTGTGGAGAAACCGGAACCCTTCTTGAGTGTTGATGGAAGTGTAAAATTGTACAACCACAAAGGAAAGCATTATGGCGCTTTTCCAAAATTGTGCAAATAGAAATACCATTTGACTCTGCAATTACACTACTGGACATACACCCTAAAGAAACCATCACTGCTACCCAAGGAGATATATACACACCAATGTTTATTGCTGCTTTGTTCACAATAGCAAAAAGGTGGAAACAATCCACGTGTCCATCAACAAACGAATGGATGGAAAGAAGCTCTGGTATATTCACACAATTAAATACTATGCTGCATTAAAAACAAGCAACTAATGAACTATTATACAAAATGGGTGACTCTGGAGGACATTATGCTGAGTGAAATATCTCAGTTACAAAAGGACAACTACTGCATAGTGCCATTGTTGTACAATGGGACTGACCTCAGTGTTGGGGGGAATTAAAAAATGGATAAAGAATATGTAATGTATTGAAACAGATGAGGGAGAGAGAACTATTTAAAAGGTATTATTTTCATGGCAAGAGTCTAGAATAAGAGCTTCATAATAAAGTAGACTTGGGGGAGGTGGTGGGTGAAGGATTGTATAACAATGAAATAAATTTTTATTTTTTATCTTTGCAAAGAGAAAAATTAACTGGGGGGGGATGGGTAAAGAGGAAAGTGTGCAACCGTGTATGAATGTAAATCCAAAGTCTGTAAACTTTCATTAACATTTAATAATAATAATAATAAAAAGACAAAGAAAAAGAAGTAAGCTCAGAAGTCTGAGGGCATGTCTGACTCACAGGAGTCCAATGCTGTTCATTTGGATATAGATTATTCTGCTTTGAGGAGTTAGTCCAGATTAAATGCTGTCTATGTTTTATGCACCAGAATGTGGAATTTACTTTCTATCTGTTGTTTTAGGATGGTAAAGATATTGAACAAGGAAAAGAACTTGTATTACTTAGAGAATACATTTGTCTTGAAAATAAAGACTATTCATATCCTGGAGAGGGTGAAGTCTGGTTGCTCCTTAGAGGCAAGAATTTTGAAACTCTGCCTCACACACTTAAGGCAGTTGACAGAAAAGACTAGTCCTTGAAAATAATATTATTCTTGGAATGGTAGTGTTCAGGGCAGCCATGGAAGATCCTGTATGAGATGGACTGATGCAATGTGGTAATGAGGTTAAGTTTGTCAGAATGAAATTGGCTCAAAGTAGGGCAGGATTCAGAACTATCATTTTAGGGTGGCTATGAGGCACACATCAATATTATGCATTCCATTTCTTTCTTAACATTATCTAATTTTCCTACATTCATGCTTTTTACATTCCATGTTCCAATCACTAGTGTCTGCTTACAACTGTTACTTCTCCTTAGTGCTTCCATATTTGAGGACTCAACCTCACTTGCCTTCTCCACTAGTCTCTCTAAATGTGGCCTATTGTACATAGAGTTTCCAAAGGCCTGTCATTTTGGAAGTAGATAGCCTTGCCAGAAGTGTTTGTTCCAGAAGGTCAAGGATTATAGTCTTCAATATGGTTTAAAGCTTAATATAAAAAGACAGAGTTTCTCACCACTGAGTGAATTGGCAGAAGTACCATGAGAAGAGATTGAGGTTGTTAACAATTTCGGCTTGATGAGCTCCACAAGTAAACACTCTTGGTACTAACAGTCAGGAAATCAAAAGGTGAATTGCATTGGGGAAGTCTACTGTCAGAAACCTAATCCAGACCATAGTCTTCATAATTACTTACTGTGAATCAGAGAGCTAGACAATGACTAAAGATGACAGAAGATAAATTGATGCCTTTGAGTTGTGGTGCTGGAAAAGAGTCTTGAGCATACCATGGATAGCCAGGAGAACAAATAGGTTTGTCTTAGAGATGGTTAAACCAAGTTTTCTCTTGGAGGCTAAGATTTTGAAGCTCCATCTCATATACTTAGGGCACATGACCAGGAGGAATTAGTACTTACAGAAGGACATGGTGGAGGGCCAACGCAGGTGAGGAAGACCATGAATGAGATGAATTGACATAATAACTAGGACAATGATATTAGGTTTGTTTGGGTCACCAAGACTGGTTCAGGAAAGGGCCATGTCCAGACTATTGTACATAAGGTGACTATGAGTTATGGACAACTAGATGGTGCAATATGAAAAATGAGCCATAGTGTACTCAGTGGTACCTAAAAACAGCAACACGTGTATTTCTCAGAAATTTTACTTACAAAATTGACTGAAATATCAGTGTCACATAAATTTTCTTTTCCCAGTAGAATGAAAATTAGTGGGAAAAAAAGAAACGATGTAACTTCATTATTTCTCATTAAGCAGGTTTATTAGATAATTTTTATTTAAAATAGTATTACTTTTAACTTAAAAGTAGTATCACAATACGGCTGTCCTCAAATTTGTGAAAACACATCATACCACTTACCAGAGCCCCTCTCCATACTATAAAGTAATATTGCTTTGCTCAGTAAGTTTTTCCACTTCTTGTTTTCAGAACAACATTTAAAGTAAAAAGCTTCAAGATTTAGTGACTCTGAAAGAACTATTAACTAAATTTTCCCAATTTGCAGCATAAAATTATTATTAGAGCAATCTCATTTTCTAAATTATATAAATATTAAATCACTAATTATTGGCAATTGAATAAAAGTCTGTCATATTTATTGGTTAATTATAGATTAAATAAGAAATTATTAACAGAGAATTTTCACACTTATCATTAAGCTATTTCCACAATGTGACATTTATAGATGTTGAAGTAAATATAGTGAGATTATAAGTACATAACATAATCTGAATTTATTTCTCAACCATAAAAGAATACATTAGTAGTTCAAAAATTAAAGATGTGTTGAAGTCATTATGATAGATTTATTTGTTAATGATACTGCAGGCTATATAAAGGCATATGAATAATGACCTAGACAATTAATTTCTTTTCTTCTGCAGGAAATAAAATATAGTATTAACATGTATATGTCTATTTAAGTAATTTTCCAATAGAACAATTTTATAGATAGAATAAACTCAAATTATGTAGATAGATAATATAAATACGCACTTTTAAAATCATAAATAGTAACTTTCAGAAAGATTATTTTAAAATTAACTAATATATGGGTTACTTTTTATACTATTGACTCTTATGATCAAAAGGGTAGGTGAGAATTTGATTTTCTCTGGAATCAAATCTAAATTTTAGTGTGGCTCTGGATATACTAATCTTTTAAGCACACAAATTTCTTCCAGGAAAATACTGAGATATAGAATAGTATTTTTTGCTTATAAACAATTGTCATTGTTGTTTTTAATCTTTTAGGTCTTCTAACTTACTTACTAATTACTCATAATTTTTCTTATTCTCTCAAATTTATCTGACCAACAGTCTTCATTGTCATATCATTAGATGATATGGTCTTGTAACAATTAAATGCAAACTATATGCTATGAGTTGTCTACAACTTGATGGCATTTAACAACAACATAGAGAAAGCTCAGTTGGCCTAATGAACAAAAAATGATGCTACCAAGCCAAAGGTGGATGATATTCATCTACGTCCCTCAGGTCTTCTTTTAATTGTTTTTGGTCAAACGTTCTTGTAGGTGGTAAAGCACTGGTCTGTCAATTTGTTGTGCAAAGGTAACTTGTGGTTGCAGTGATGATGAACACTGTGACCCTGAGGTGCCAAATGTGATACTGGTCACCCATGACAGACAGTGTTTGGTGGAGCACCCCAAATGAAATGAGCTTGGAAGCAGAAGTGGCATCCACTTACTAAATAGCTTGCCTCTGGAAACCCTATGAAGTTGGAGAAATGAAGAAAATTATACAACTGTTCAAGTCTTTCTTTCATAGGTTCACTATGAGTCGTCTATGACTCGATGACATTTAACAACCACAACAACGTATCTCATTATCGACTCCACAAAATGAAAGAAAAAATTAAACCCATAGTTAACAATAGGAGTGGCATCCACTTCTGAAATAGCTTGCTTCCATAAACCCTATGAACCTGGAGAAAAGATGAAAGTTATACAGATGTTCAGGTCTTTCCTTCACTTCATAGCGTCACTATGAGTTGCCTACGACTTGACGGTGCTTAGCAACAAGAACAGCAACAATATAGAGAAAGGCCAGGTGGCCTAGTGGACAGAATGTGATGTTACCAAGCCAAAGGTGGGTGACTTTAATCCGTGGCCCTCAGGCCTGGTTTTAAGTGTTTTTGGTCAAATATTCTTCTTGGTCGTTTGCACTGGGTTGTCCAGTTGCTGTACAGAGGCAACTGTGATTTCTGTGATGTGTCCAGTACAATAATGGCTACCCATGGTGGACAGTGTTTGGTCAAGCTCCCCGATTAAAACAAGCTTGGAAGCAGAAGTAGCAAGTAATATTCTTTTCAACTACTTCCTATACTTCTGAAAGTTGGAAAATTAATTAGGTTGACAGGAGAAGAACCAGTAAATGTCTTTGAATTATGGTGTTGAAGAGTACTGAACATCCCATGAACTGTGAAAAGAACAAACAAGTCTATCCTGGATAAAGTGCAACCAGGTTAGTCCATAAAAGCCATGGATGGTGAAACTTCACCTCACCTACTTTGGGCATATTGTCATTAGGTTCAAATATTTAAAGAAGACTTCATTCTAGGAAAGATAGATCAGAGAAAGAAACAAAGAATCTCAACAAGATGGCCCAGTGGCTGTAACAATAGCTTTGAGAATATCAGAGATTCATGTGGGTGGTGTAGGGTAGGCCAAGACAAAGATATCTTGTTCATTGGGTCACTATGAGTCATAGTTTTAATAAGAACAAATATTTATATCTTCTAGGCAGATGGTTGACCAGCTAGATGTCTTCCAGATTTTTTTACCTAGAGAATATTGTCCAGGATTGTATGTCTTTGTAAAAACATTTCAATTGGTATTTCATCAATTTCCAAAGTCTTTTGTTGTTGGTGGTAGTGTCCTCAGTGAAACTTTAATTTCTTCATTTGTTACTATTGGTTTTTTATCATATGCTATTTCCTGAAATGAATGAATGATCACAAATTCTTTTTGATAGAATGGCTCTGTATTCCTTCCATCATAACTTTATTTTTTATACTGATTTGTTTACAGAATTTGTATACGTTACTTTTCACACTGAATCTTTCCTCTTTCCTTTACCCACCCCTCCTTTTACCCATTATATTGTGATTAAGCCTCCCTATGATTAAGCCCCCCCTCTCCCTTGGATCTTCATACTCTTTGTACAATAATGGTCTTATGTGGTATTTGTCTTTATAAGACTGGTTAGTTCACTTAGCAAAATGCTCTCCAGTCCCTTCCATGTTAGGTAGTAATTTACAAAATTATTGCTCCTGTGTGCTGTATATTATTCTACTGTGTGAATGTACCATGATTTCTCGATCCATTCTATTGTGGTTGGGCATCTTATTTTGATATTTCCTATATAAGCCAATGTTTTGCCCATCAAATCCTTCAGTGTTGCAATATAAAGTTTAAATATTTTTAATTCTTTGAACTTGATGCTAATCATGTTCTTCCTCTTTGATTTTTTAACTCCTTCTCTTTGTACATTGTATATAATTTTGTTAAAATATTTTGGGGGTGAGGGGTGTGCAGGAGAAAAGTTTAACAATGAATTAATGGAAAAAATGGTTTCATTTTGGAAAGTATACTTATATTTAATAGCTAAGTTCCTTATAAAATTTTAAAAAATATAAACTTGCAAGTTATGATAGCATATTAATATTTAAAAAATATTTAAAGCTAGTATTACTTATAAAATTATTTATAAATATATTTATGAGTAATAATTATAACATTAAAATAAAAATAAAAACCACATATACTACATACTAGTAATACTTTGCTAAACTTGACATTGATGTTGAACCCTACAAAATATTACAAGAGAAGAAAAATCCTGGTAATCAGCTCCTTTTAAAATTGCAGCCCAGAAAACCTATCGAGTAGCTAAATTCATTATTTACATGTTATCATGAATTTAAATTGAGTGATGAACAGTAATAATATCTGTAGTGTAGATAAAAAAAATTGAAAATATACCCACTGTCATTTAGTTAGTTCTACTCAAAGCAGTCTTCCATCATGATTCTGAGAATATAAATGTTTATGAAGGAAACTACCCAAGTTTTTTCCCTTGGATCAGATGATATATTGATACCAGTGCAACATTCTGCACCGTGTAATTTTTTAAAATAATTTAAAAAATCAATTCACCTAGTAAAGTACTAACAGCTAATGCATGTTGGCAGAACATATTCACTCATTAAAGGAATAAATATGAGCAAACACTTACCATTATAATTCACAACCTTGATAAACCATCGGTTGAGCACTATGAGTTACAACAAACTCCACAGCAATGAAAATGAATGAAAATAACAAATACAAAGAACAATTATAAGATAGAATGTTAACATGCTTCCTCATGAGAATCACCATGAATTATAATTAATTATGATGGCTCCTCTTGGTGGCAGTCAGGCAAGGAAAGTTTCTGGGGTCTTTTGCATTGTGTGTTCTTTTCCTTTTTGGCCTTCAACGGTGGGTGGGCGGCCCTGACCCCTAGAGTAAAGGTAACTAAGGGTGGCTTCGAGCCTGCAGAGCCTGCTCCAGGCCCTAGTTTCAAATCCTACCAGGCCTGCAGCCCTTGGCCAGCATTTAATTGTTTTTGGTGAAACATTCTCCTAGGTCCTATAACCCTGGTATGTCCACTTGCTGTAGAGAGGTAACTTGTGGTTGCTGTGAAGCCAAATACAGTTACCCATTGTGGACAGTGTTTGGTGAAACTCCACGATTAAAACAAGCTGGGAAGCAGGAGTGGCATCCACTTTCATAGTAGCTTGCCTCTGGAAACCCTATGAACCTGGAGAAAGGACGAAAGTTATACAGGAAGTGTCTAGGACTTTAGTTCATGGGGTTGCTATGAGTTGCCTGCGGCTTAATAGCACTTAACAACAACATGATGTAAATTAGAATAAATTATTTTATTTTACTAATACAAGATGAATATCTTTGGATCAGGATGAAAAATACATTTGAGCTAGACAATAGAGGGAAAGGCTGAAAGATTTAGTTCTCTCATTAAATATTTAACATAAAAATCTTCAAGTCATTGTCATAAGTTCATAACCAACACACAGCTAATGCTTCAGAGGGTTTTGAGAGACTATAATTTGACACCAGAAGGAATCATTCATCTTTCTCCAATGAAATAACTGATGTAGTCAAACTTCCTGCCTTTGTATTGGCATTACTACTTTCTATGTACTAGGTCACAAAAATGGTAAGAAATATATTTTTTAACTATATTATATATGGTGTTACCAAAGTAAATACAAATAACTAAATTTACCTGGTCAAATGACTAGAAGAGATCTATATTTATTCCCATTAAAAGAAAAAATAAAGAAAGGGTGGATGACCTGAGAGACTGTGGAAACTATAGAACAATATCAGTAAGGTCACACATAAGCAAAATCCTGCTAATGGTTATTGAAAAAATGACTGGGACAGTACATAAACAGAGAACTACCAGAAATACCAGATGGGTTTAGAATTCATGACACTGGAGACATTATTGTCAAAATAAGATGGAACTTGGCTGAAAACAAAGAGTACCAGAGAAGTATCTATCTGAGTTTCATGGACTATACAAAGGCACTTGACTGTAAGTATCATAACAAATTGTGGCTAACTTTGAGAAAAATGGGAATCCCAGAACATTTGAATGTGTTCATGTTAAATATATACTTGACCAGCAAGCAGTGCACAGAACAAAGCAAGGAAATACTGCATAGTTCAAAATCAGGAAAACAGTACATCATAGATGTATCATATTCCTCATACCTTTTCAGTTTATATGCAAAAAATATCATTCAGGATGCTGGACTTTATGAAGAGAATTATGGCATCAGGATTAGAGGAAAACACGTCAACAACCTATGTTAAGCAGATAACAATCTTTCAGCAATCTTGCTTGCCAAAACTGAGAAGGACATGATGTTTTTGCTGTACAAAGTAAAGTGTTGTAGTCGTCAATATAGATTGAAGTTCAACATTAAAAAGAGAAAGATTTTCACCACTGGGCCAATTGGCAGTACTACAATAGATGGAGAAGAGATTGTGATTATTAATAATTTCAGCTTGCTTGGCTCCATAATCAACACTCTTGACATTAGCTGTCAGGAAATCAAAAGATAAATTGCATTAGAAAAATCTACTCTAAGGGACTTCTCCAAAGTGCAAAAAAGCATCTAGATCCATCTTCAGACTAAGGAACACCTGATTCAGGCCATAGTCTTTGTACATCTTTACTATGTATCAGATAGGTGCACAATGACTAAATATAACAGAAGTATTGATGCCATTGAGCTGTGATGCTGGAGAAAGATACTGAAAAAAACTTGAACTGCCAAGAAAACAAGTCTATCCTTGAGAGGATGAAAGCAAGCTGCTCCTTGGAGGCAAGAATTTTGAATCTATGTCCCACATACTTTGCTAGGAGAGACCGGTCTTCAGAGAAAGATGTCATGGCTAAAGGAGTGGAGGATCAGAGCAAGAAAGGATTAGCCTAGATGGGATGGACTGACACCGTAACTAGATTAATGAAGGTTAAGTGTATCAAAGAAAGTGAGCTTGGCTCAGGAAAGGGTGGAATTCAGAGATATGGTATAGAGGATTGTTATTAGTTGTAGTGCAATGACTCTGTATACTCCTTCCATCTTCATTTAATGCTTCCTGAATCATTCAATATTCTGCCCATAGCATTGTTAAACATTGCAACTTGTGGCTTGGATTTGTTCTTTAGTTATTTCCACTTAAGAAATATCAAACCAATTTGGCTCTAAAAAAATTGAAGGGCACAGAAGAATTTAAAAACAACAACAAACCCATATGATCAAGAGGCAATGCTGATGAAGGAGAAACTTCAGGCTTCTCTGAAGGACTTGGCAAACAAATAAAGTTCCAGGAATTAATGGAATGTCAATTGACATATTTCAGCAAACAGATGCTTCCCTGGATGCTCTGGTTCACCAGGTTGTGCCAAGAAATCTGGGGACAACTACTTGGTCAACTGACTGGAAGAGATTCATATTTATTCCTATTCTAGAAAAGGTGACTCGACAGAGTGTAGAAATTATCAAACAATATCACGAATATCATACACTAGCAATGTCCAGCTGAAGGTTATTCAGAAACAACTGGAACAGTACATTGACAGGGAACTACCAGAAATACAAGCTGGGTTTACAAGAGGTTGTGGCACTAGAGACAATATTGCCATTATTGCAGATGGATCTTGTCAGAAAACATGATTTAAAATCAGTAAATCAGTGTGTCAAGGATGCGTCCTGCCTTCATATTTTTTCAATCTATATGCAGATAATTCAGGAAACAGAGCTTTATGAAGAGGAATGTGACAGCAGAATTACATTATGCAGATGACACAACCTTGCTTGCTGACACTAAAGAGGACCTGAAGAGCTTGCTACAAAATGTCAAGGACTGCAGTCTTCAATGTAAATTGAACCTCAACATCAGGAAGACAAAGTTTCTCCCCACTGGGCCAATTTTCAGTACTATGATAGATGGAAAAGAGATTGTAGTTGTTCACAATTACAGCTTGCTTAGCTCCACAATCAACACTCTCTGCATCAGGATTTAAGCAATCAAAAGATCAATTGCAATGGAAAATCTGTTGTCAAATATCTCTCCAGAGTACTGAAAAGTAATAATGTCAGTCTAGACAGTAAGGTACACCTACTCTAGGTCTTGGTCTTGGTCTTGGCAATTACTTTCTGTGCATCAGAGAGCTGAACAATGACAAAGGTTTGCAGAAGAAGAATCAATGCCTTTGAATTGTGGTGCTGGAGAAGGGTCTTGAACATACCACGGACTGCCAAGAAAATAAATAGATCTGTCTTGGAGAAACCAGGTTTCTACTTGGAGACTAGGATTTTGAAGCTGCATCTCACATATTTTGGTCATATTACCAGGAGAGATCAGTCTTTGGAGAAGGACATCATGCTCAGAATGGTGGAGGGACAGCATAAGAGAAGAAGATGCCATATGGATGGACTGATACAATAACTGGGGTGATGGGGGTTGGTGTATACAAATTAGTGAAACCGGCTAAGAACAGGGCAGGGTTCAGAGCTGCTGAATGTATAGGTCACAGGTGACCTGAAGGCACATAACAACAACAACAGACACATATACATGTGATGGACTCAGTTACTTCTCCCTCTATTTGCTACGTTTTAAAGGCATTATTCTCCTTCAGCACTGACGTTCTGAAATGATTCCCACAAGAATAGAATAAGCCATATCCATCCACTCCCTTTGTTTGGGGGCTATCATTAATTTCAATGCTTTTTAAAGGATTTTCCCTTTCTTTAATCAATTCTGCAAGTATCAATAAAATATTGTTCCAGTATTTTCCCATCAAGTAAGTACTCAACACATTGTTACAACAGGTGACACTGTGAATACCTAAAGAACAAAGCAGAATACAAATAATGTGTAATGATTCATTTTTATTAAAATAATCCCATCAGCCTTTTCTTTTTCTTTTTGTACCAGAAAAAATAAATATTTCTACTGTTCATAAAAAAAATTAAAAAACCTCTGACAGTGTAGATAATAGCATTCCCATATTAAGGCTCTGGAAAGACATTCTTTTTAGCTTCTTAAGAGAAAACCTGCCATCCAAAGAAACAAAAGTGCTATTATAAGGTGTTTTGCTGCTTCCCCCTTCCCCTTTTTCTTATTTTATGTTGGTATAAATGAGGCATTGTGATCTAGATCCAGGGGGACATTTCAAGAGTTTATCTAAAGACAAAAAGTAGAAAATTCCAGGACAAAACCATGAGGGTGGTCCTTACTGTATGCATTTCTGTTTCCCTGCTTTTCAGTTAGCCTCAGGATTGGTTTGACTTGTAAAAGTCCTAAAGTAAAAATGCTGTATTTGAAAGAACAATACATTTTTCTTTCTTATGTAAAAACTAGATTATCCAAACAGGCATTCATTAAAAATTAATGAACAACAATTAATAATTAATTACTAGGAGGAAAGATTACATGCATTTGCCGTGGGCTTGACAAGCTGTCAAGGAATGTTGCCAAAGTTGCCAGGCTTAGTGGGTTTCAGGGAGGCATAGTGCTGAAAGCCAAAAGTTAAGTTGCATTTCCGAAAACCTAGAGGAAAAGTTTAGGGACATTAACAACACCACCAAATTTTCTCCAAATATTTCTTTCTCTTGTCCTTGTGAATGTCTTTCTACTGCCAAAAGTGTACTAATCTCCTATGATAACGTCCAAGAAAAGAATTTTTAAGGACAGTCACTGGAAAAGGAGCTTTTATCATTCCTATTTTCTAGGAAAAAAAATATTTTTACACTAAAAGCAAAATTAAAAAAATAATAAGAACTCTTTTCAAAGTTATATTTAGACCTTAAAAAATCCCAAACACATCAAGGGTAAATATGTCTGAGATACAGGTAGCTACAGGACTCAGCAGAATTAGTTTCACTTCGCTTTTTCGATTTCTATATCCAGAATCTATTCAATAGAAAATGAGACGTTTAGATAAGGCTTAGCCCAGCTTAACAAAATAATTTCTTAGTAAGTACAAAGATGTGTATCTTTAATTATGTAAAATATATTTATTAAACTCTATTTCGTATCCACATAGAGAGTAGAGAGACACAGACCATATAAAAAACATCCCAGTTTAATCCTGTTTGAATCTCCTCAATAGAAAAGATATTTCAAAATAAATTATAACTTTATCAGTTGTTATATATCATAAGTCAATAATATATTTAGTTCTTTTTTCCTGTAGCCACTAAATTCCTCCTGTAATGAAATACTGGTTATTTTTTTATTCTTAAATTAAAGGAGGTAACAAATTATAGTGTAATTTCAGTATTAAGTCCATTGGCTGTATAGAGGTAACTTGTGGTTGCTGTAAAGCTGAACACTGTGACACTGATGAGTCAAATGCAAGAATGGTTACCCATGGTGGACAGTGTTTGGTGGAGCTCCCTGATTAAAACAAACTTGGAAGCAGGAGTGGCATCCACTTCCATAATAGTTTACCTCTGGAAACTCTATGAACCTGGAGAAAGGATGAAAGCTATACAGGTGCCCAGGTCTTTTGTTCATAAGGTTGGTATCAGTTGCCTACTACTCGATGGCACTTAACAACAACAACAACAATAACAACATGTCTTTCTCTTGCAGAGTGATTATTGAGTTCAAATTACTGATTTTTTGGTTAATAACTGGGTGCTTAACCATTATAATAACTTCCTTAAAGAATTTTTAATACTTTGTTAATGATATGATTAATATGCATAAAATTATATTTACATATAAATTAATGCAATGAGGTAGATTCTTGAAAAATAAGACTTTATTGACAAGACTCATTTTAATGAAGTTAAGTCAATTTTTCCTCAGTTATGTCAGATAAAAAGATATAATACATATACAAATTTAATTTATATAAGGCATTGAAGCCTAAATAAGTTCATAGTTCTGCTTTGCCCTACATTTACTTCATATACTAGGTATTTTTATTATTTCTGCATAATAATTAAACTTATGATAATTATAAACATTTGTTGCTTGATTTGTTGTAGATTGCCTTCAGTTGAGCACAACTCAAAGTGACCCTATGAAGAAAAGGCCTGAAGCCTTTCTATAACTATCAAACTATGAACATTCTATACCTATGAAAATTTATCAAAGTTCATAGAATTTCCAGATGCATGTTGTTTAGAAAGTGGTTGTTACTCCTGCTTCCAATATAAAGATTTATTCAACTAACTTTATTTATACAAATAGATGTCCATATCAAACTAATTATATTTGTTATTTTATTTACTTGATGAACTGTTTTGATTTTATTTCTTTGTCAAACTGTATATAGTAAATGTGCTAATCTAATATTTAAAATCTTAGCATTTTAGATTAATATATTTCTACATATGACTGACCCAGGCTATAGTCTTCACAATTACGTGCTATGCATCAGAGAGCTGTACAGTGAATAGGGATGATAGAGAATTGATGCGTTTGAGCTGTGGTGCTGGAGAAGAGTGTTGAATATACCATGGACTGCTAGGAGAACAAACAGGTTTGTCCTGGAGAGGGTGAATTCAGAGTGCTCCTTGGAGTCAAGGATTCTGAAGCTTTGTCTGATAAAATTTGGGCATGTTGCAAGGAGGGACTGGTCCTTCGAGAGGAACATCACGTTTGGGAGAGTGGAGAGATGGTGCAGGAAAGGAAGACCCTCAATGAGATGGATCGATTCTGTGATTGGAGTGGTGGGAATGAGTGTATTTGAGATGGTGAGATTGGCACAGTATAGAACGATGTTTAGGGCTCTTGTACATAGTGTTGCTATGAGTCGCAAATGACTCAGTGGCACATAACAACAACAGCAACAACATATGTTAACAGTTTGCTATAGGGAGAGTTATAAAGAAGTGTACAGAGAACAGTTTTGGATCACTGTAAAGTTAAATTAACATGATAACACTTGACAATTACAACGAACAAAACCTTTTAACTTGATAAAATAGCCCAGATATATGAAAGACTTTAATATCTTGGTTTAATACTAATATAAGTTAATCCGTAAGTTCTATTAGGTTATAAAAAGACACTTCAATAATTTTAAATAAAAGAAAAATGAAGCTAGAATTGTAAATTAAATTTTTAGTACATGATACAAATAATGAAATATTTTTTTTGTGTGTGTAAATATATTTGAACTACGAGACAAGCACAGTTTTTTTGTTAGAAGAAAATTATCTGTGGACTATGACACTAGAGTTTCCTTGCATTAATCTGGAGAACAACCACTTGGAAACTACAGAACAATATCATTGATTTCACATGCAAGCAAAATTCTACTGAAGATTATCCAAAAATGAATGGAACAGCACATCAGCAGAGAACTGCCAGAAGTCCAGGCTGGGCTTAGAAAGGGTTAGGGTATTAGAGATATTGTAGCTGATGTTAGATGGATCTTAGGTGAAAGCAGGGAATACCAGAAGAATGTCTATCTGTGTTTCATCGATTATGCAAAGGCATTTGACTGTGTGGATCATAACAAACTGTGGCTGACTCTGAGAAGAATGGCAATTCCAGAACACTTGATCATGCTATTGTGAAATCTATACTTGGACCAAGAGGCAGTCGTCAGAAGAGAGCAAGGAAGTACACCAGGGTTGTGTCCTGTCTCCATGCCGTTTCAAAGTGTATGCAGAAGAGGCTGGGCCCTATGAGGAGAAATGTAGGGTCAGGATTGGTGGAAGATCTATCAACAATCTGCGTTATGCAGATGACACAACCCTGCTTACTGAAACTGAGGAGGACATGAAGTGCTTGCTGGAGAGGGTTAAGGACTGCAGCCTTCAATACGGACTGAGGCTCAATGTCAAGAAGACAAAGATGCTCATCAGTGGACCAACTGGCATCATCAGGTTGGATGGTGAAGAGATTGAGATTGTACACAGCTTTAGTTTGCTTGGTTTCAAAGTCGGCACACTTGGCAACAGTAGCCAGGAAATTAAAAGATGTATTGCGATGTGAAAATCTGCTGTTAGGGACCTTTCCAAAGTTCTGAAGAGCAATGATGTCTCTCTGGAGAGTAAGATGGGTCTGATACAGGCCATGGTCTTTGCAATCACTTGTTATGCATCAGAGTTGGACAATGGTCAAGGAGGATAGAAGGAGAATTGATGTCTTCGAGCTGTGGTGCTGGAGAAGTTATTGAAGGTACCATGGACGCTAGGAAAACAAATAGATTCATCCTGGAAAGGGTTAAACTGGGCAGCTTCTTGGAGGCAAGGATTCTGAAGCTTTGTCTAACATACTTTGGGTATGTTTTAAGGAGGGACTGGTACTTGGAGAGGGACATCATGCTTGTTAGGGTGGAAGGACAGCGCAAGAGGGGGAAGACCCTCTATGAGGTGGATTGATTCAGTGACTGGGGTAATTGGGATGGTTGTATCAGAGAGAATGCGATTGGCAAAGGACAGAGCAGAGTTTAGGGCTGTTGTATGGTGGCTATGAGTCACAAGCAACTTGATGGCACATAGCAACAAACAACAATCTAAAAATGATTGTTGTTTGTTGTTATGTGACGTCGAGTCAACTGTGACTCAGCAATCCTGTGTACAGCAGCTCTTAAGCCTACCCTGTCCCAAGACAGGCTCATAGACTCTGATCACTTCTGTTATTGTCCTGGTTAGTTTCCAAGAACATGTTATTATGAGAAAATTAGTGCTGTGCATACAGCATCACAGAAAAACTGCCAAATCCTTTAAAATGTAACTACCAAATTTGATAATTACATAGTAGTCAAGCCGCAGAGTGTCAAGATTTAGTCAGTTTGACATAAAACCTTAACTATCACAATACTGTCACTCTTTTTTTTTTCACTTGGGCTATCACCACTTTCAAATATATTATTAAAATGAAAATCCAGAGAATAGAGTTTATTGTTTTTATAAATGTAGAATGTCAGATAACAAGATGATAAGAGAGATGCTAGTGTTGATTGTCTTCGAGTGGAACATGACTCATAGCAACCCTATGAACAAAGGCCTGAAATCTTTCTATAACTATTAACATATATCAACTTTCATAGAGTTTTCAGAGGTATGTTGTTTAGGAAGTAGATGCCACTCCTGCTAGCAAATAAATATACACATATTTTTGTGTGTGTACACACCAACACATATATATTGTTATTGTTATGTACCATCAAATCACCTGTGACCTATAGCAATCTTATGTACAGGATTCCTGATGATTGCCCTGTTCTGAGCCAGTCTCATTAATTCTGATACACCAACTCCTATTGCCCCAGTCACTGTATCAATGCATCTCACCCAGGGTCATCCTCTTCTACACTATCCCTCCATGCTTACAAGCATGATGTCCTTTTCTAAGGACCAGTCTCTCTCTGCCATATGCCCAAATATGTGAGATGGAGCTTCAAAATCATAACCTCAAAGGAGAAACTTGGTTTCATTCTCTCCAAGACAGATCTATTTGTTTCCTTGGCTGTCCATAGTATGTTCAAGACTCTTCTCCAGCACAATTTGAAAGTCTTCTTCCTTTTCACCTATCAAGGTTGTGTTATCTACATAATGTAGGTTGTTGATGAGTTTTTTGCCAATCTTGATGCTACATTCCTCCTCCTCATAAAGCGGTGTCATAATCGATCATATTGTCTTCTGATTCAAAGAGGCCCATGCAATCCATCTCAGTTTGCTAATGCAATTGTAGTATGACAATATATATGCATGACATTTCTTTTTTAACGATGTTTAGTTGTTCTTTATTCATACTTGGTACATTCCACATTTCACTTATTTGTTGAAGGTTACAGCTAGCTGCAGTACTATATATTATAGTCTGAATATGCTTCAGTGTTATATCTAATAGTCCAGACATTCACTGGGAGCTGGCCTGAGAGGCCAGAGAGATAACTACACCAGTGAGCATCACTCAGACGCATGCTTAGAGCCCTCCAGTGAGGTCTGGAGTGCTATTTTTGTTAGAGAGCATCAAGATAATGACAGGAGACATTTGCTGGAATCCAAGGCCAAACAACCTTCAGGATCTCATCACCTTGTACCACTGTCCTGAAGTAGAAATCCCTGCCTCCCTTGCCAATCATTTTATTTGTATGTTTGCTTGTCCTTTTGATTCACTCTTAAAGATATAGTTTATCTGTCAGTTTTTGTATTTGGGAAGTGTCTTTGCATAATGCTGTTCATTACATTGTTGTTGTTGCTATGTGCCGTCGAGTCGATTGCGACTCATAGCGACCCTATGCACAACAGCCCTAAACTCCGCTCTGTCCTGTGCCAATTGCACCGTCTCTGACACTCCCATCCCGATCATCCCAGTCACTGAATCAATCCACCTCATAGTGGGCCTTCCCCTCCTGCGCCGTCCCTCCACCCTCCGAAGCATGATATCCTTCTCCAAGGACCGGTCTCTCCTCACAACATGTCCAAAGTATGTTAGACGGAGCCTCAGAATCCTTGCCTCCAAGGAGCCACCTGGTTTAATGCTTTCCAGGACGAATCTGTTTGTTTTCCTAGCAGTCCACGGTATTCTCAATACTCTTCTCCAGCACCACAGCTCAAAGGCATCAATTCTCCTTCTATCCTCCTTGGTCACTGTCCAACTCTCTGATACATAACAAGTGATTGCGAAGACCATGGCCTGTATCAAACGCATCTTAGTGTCCAGAGAGACACCATTGTTTTTCAGTACTTTGGAGAGGTCCCTAACTGCAGACTTTCCCATGGCAATGCACCTTTTAATTTCCTGGATACCGGTACCAAGAGTGTTGACTGTGGAGCCAAGCAAACTAAAGCTGTGTACAATCTCAATCTCTTCACCATCCATCCTGATGCTGCCAATTGGTCCATTGGTGAGAATCTTTGTCTTCTTGACATTGAGCCTCAATCCATATTGTAGGCTGCAGTCCTTGACCCTTTGTAGCAGGTGCTTCAGGTCCTCTTCAGTTTCAGCAAGCAGGGTTGTGTCATCTGCATAACACAGATTGTTGATAAATCGTCCACCAATCTTGACCCCACATTTCTCCTCATAGAGCCCAGCCTCCCGGATAATCTGTTCTGCATCTTTTCCTAATTTTAAACTACACATGTGTTGCCTTGCTCTGCTTGTACATGTTCTTGGTCTAGGTTTAGGTTTTCCTGGAGTACAGTTAAGTGTTTTGGAATTCCCATTCTTCTCAATATTAGCAATAATTTCTTATGTTCCACACAGTCAAATGTCTTTGCATAATTGACAAAGCACAAATAGACATTCTTTCAGTATTCATTGTTTTCAGCCAGAATCCTTCTGACATCAGCATTGATCTCCCTGGTGCCAAAACCTCTTCTAAATCCAGAAAAAAGATCTTGAAGTTCTCCATGTACCATTCTAGCAGTTTTTGAATGATCATCAATAGTATTTTACTTGCATGTGATAGTAATGATATAGTCCGATAATTTCCACATTCTGTTAGATCATCTTTTTGGAGGAGAATGTGAACAAATATGGGTCTCTTCCAATCAGTAGGTCAGGCAGGTCTCCTCCAAATTTCCTGTCCAAGACTGCATCCCTTATTTGAAACATTTTAATTGTCATCATATCAATTCTGGTGGCCTTCTTTATTGCTATTGCCATCAATCCAGCTTAAATTTCCTCCATCATTACCATTGACTCCTGATCACCTGGTATTTCCTGAAATATTTCAGTGCAATAGAATTCTTTTTGATACAGTGACTCTGTATTATCTCAATTGTCTTTTAATGTTTTCTGGATCATTCAAGATTTTTCCCTTAGCATCTGTAAGTATTTAAACTCAAGACTTGAATTTATTTTAAAGTGTACAATTTACTGATTTTATAAAATTCTATCATGTGATCTCTGTTTCTATCATGAAGGTCATATTTCCAACTATAAGTTTCTTTATTTTTCTTTTGTTTCCAACTTTTATACCCCAGTTACAAATTTTTTATTAATGCATCAACTTGATTGTATGTTGTTCAATAAATTTCATACTTTAAAAGTTGCTTGTTATTGTTGTTAAGTGTTGTTGAATCACTTGTAACTCACAGAAACCCTATATGGACAATAATTTCGAACCCTGACATATTGTGAGCGAATCTTACTATCTCTGATATGTTGTTGTTGTTGTTTTTAAGTGCCTTCAAGTCACTTGCCACTCATAGTGACCCTATGTACAACAGCCCTAAACTCTACTCTGTCCTGTGCCGATCGCACTGTTTCTGACACTCCCATCCCCATTACCCGAGTCACTGAATCAATCCACCTCATAGAGAGTCTTCCCCTCTTGCCATATCCCTCCACCCTCCCAAGCATGATGTCCTTCTCCAAGGACTGATCCCTCCTTACAACATGTCCAAAGTATGCCAGACGAAGCCTCTGAATTTTTTCCTCCAAGGAGTCACCTTGTTTAACCCTTTCCAGGATGAATCTGTTTGTTTTCCTAGAGGTCCATGGTACATTCAATACTCTTCTCTAGCACCACAGCTCAAAGCCATCAATTGTCCTTCTATCCTTTCTAGTCATTGTCCAACTCTCCGATGCATAACAAGTGATTGCAAAGACTATGGCCTGTTTCAGATGCATCTTAGTCTCCAGAGTGACACCATTGCTCTGCAGTAGTTTGAAGAGGTACCTAACAGCAGACTTTCCCATTGCAATATGATTTTTTATTTCCTGGCTACTGGTGCCAACAGTGTTGACTGCCCTCACTACCTCAGTCTTTGTGTCAGTCCATCTCATCCAAGATTTACCTCTCCTGAGTCATCCCTCCACCTTTCCAAGCATGATGTCCTTCTCTAAGGACTGGTCTTTCTTGGCAACATGCTCACAGTATGTGAAACAGAGCTTCAAAATCCTTGCCTCCAAGCAACAACTTGGTTTCACCCTATCCAAGACAGATCTGCTTGTTCTCTTGGCAATCCATGGTATGTTCAATACTTTCCTCCAGCACCACAACCCAAAGACATCAATTCCTCTTCTATCATCTTTATTCAATGTCCAGCTCTTTGGTGCACAGCAAGTAATTGTGAAGACTACGGCCTGGGTCAGACACACCTTAGTTTACAGATTGATATCACTGTTGTTCAGTACTCTAGAGATGTCCCTGAGAGCAATTCCCAAAGCAATTTATCTTTTAATTTCCTAATTTCTTGTGCCAAAAGTGTTGATTGTGAAACTCAGCAAGGTGAAATTGTTACTTTCAATCTCTTCTCCATCTAGTATGATGCTGATTGCCCTAGTGGTAAGATTTGGGGTTTTTTTTGTTGTTTTTTTTTTTATGTTGAGCTTTAATCCATATATCAGAAACTGCAGTTCTTGATCTTCTGCAAATTTCTTCATCTTTTAACTTTTGTACAACTACTCTATGGAACCAGAGCTAAGTAAGAGCTGTTGTCAAAGTTTTTTAGAGTACTGGTGAGGAGGGTGGGAGCATCCAAAGTTGGCAATACTAAGAACTTTGGTAACTGTAGACTAAAATTGTAGTGTGGCTGAAAGCTGAGGTGTCTGTGAGCACAGTTCAGCAGCTGTCTTAGCCAAGTGATTGCATTCCACTTCTAACTTGTATTATAGCCTTTTGTCTTCTCTAATATGGTTTTGTGTGGCCTGTGAGATATTATAATGGATTTTGAACTCAGTAGAGCAGGATGGTTGGTGTCGGGATGAGTAGAAAAAGCATAGAGGACTTATCTGACCTCTACTAACTCCACAAAGGGGAACTATCCCCATGACCACCAGGTATGGTCCCAAATCAATTTCCATGAGATTAGAAATGTTCCTCATAAGCTGGTATCTTTCTCTATTCATTTCCCAGACCATACAGAACCATATTTGGGAAGTCAAATGGCTATAATTCAGGTTAGTAGCAGATCAAGACAGCTGCTAATATGTGCTTGCAGGCACCTCAGCATTCAACCTCAACATGGCTTTAGGCCAGTGTTGCAAAGCTTTCAGACCTGGCAATTATGAATACCCTCTCTGCTCCTCAGTTGTTCAACAAACTTTGGCAAAGGCTTTAAGTTCTGGTTCCATGGGCTAGCAGTTCCAAAATACCAGCTCAATCACATGTGAGAGCTCTGGTTCTCTGCTCTATCTGCTGCTGTTGCTCCTGTACGCCACAATCTCAGTGGCACAGGAATCTTCAGCTCTGAAATATGCTTACTATACATCTTCTTCTCCTTTGCTAGTGAGAAAATTCAATACATTTGTTCTATTTCTATAAGAGACTAGCTACTCCACTTATAGATAGGCTAACATGCCTGTTTTTATGTTCCCACCTATCTAACTGTCAAAGTCAAATTCAATGGCAAAGAAAGCCATTTTGAACAGTAAGCCATTTACACCACAATATTTAATTTCAATTTTTAAAACTTCCAATTTTTTTTTTCTCTCTAGGGTCATACTTTGTATATTCCCCATTCTAGTTTTCAGAGGGTGTTTGCAGTGGCTCCTTCCTTATTTTGTGTCTATCCGTATAAGCAGATGAAGGTCTTACTTCATATGAAAGCTCTGTTCCACCTAACTCATTAAGGTTCTTACACACACACACACACACACACACACACACACACACGTGTATAAGAATATATATACACAAAAATATACTGTATTATACATATATATAAAAATACTTATAGATGTACATATGAAAATATATGTATTTATAAATATACATATGTATGTATTTATATATGCATGTGTGTGTGTATGTATATGTATATTTGTACATAAAGTAGTCCTTAGAACAGAGCAGGGAAATGCTGTATGTTTCAAAGTCAGGAAAGAAGTGTATCAGGGATGCATCCTGTCTCCATACCTTTTCAATCTATATGCAGAACAGATCACATGGACCTCAACAGATGAATTACACAGGAATTAAGAGGATTACCTCAGGGGAAAGAATCATTTGAGAAGCTCAATATCAACTGCAAAAACGAGGCCAATTGCTGGTGGTGGAACAGACCATTAACCATTCATATGCAAATTCAAGTTTATGAAAGTGAAAACAAATTTAAGAACTAAAACGCAATCTTGAGTCTATCCCACCTAAACTTGAAAACTATCACAATACAGATTTGAGGCATTGGACGCTAATGAAGACTAGATGAGCTGGGATATAAGAATATCATTCATGAAGAAAGAAAAAGGTCATTACCAAGACACTGGAGGAGGAAAAAGGCTAAAATAGACGGCATAAGAAATTCTGAATATTTCACTAGAATAATAAGAAGGGAATAAAGTTAAAAAGTTGAACAGAAGATTTCAAAGAGCACATCATGATGACAAAGGAAAATATTATAAGAAAATGTGGATAGAGCTAGAGTCAGAAAATCAAAAGTGAAGAACTCTCAAGATGAAAGAACTGAAGAACAAATTCAAGGCTTGAGTCATGATATTTTAAGTTGCTATGGGCAAAATGTCCCTCTTGAAGGAATAGCACCTCCTAGCAACATGTACAAAGTATGTACATCATTCTTGTCTCCAAAGAGCACTCTGGTGAATCCTCTCCAATTCTTTTGGCTGTCCATGGGATGTCCAGTGCCCTTCTCCAACACCACAGCTCAAAGGCATCAATTCTCCCGTCATCTTTATTCATTTTCCAGTTCTCAAATGCATAGCAAATTATCTGAAAAACCATGGTCTGAATATGAAGCACCTTAGTCCTCAAACTAGTATAATTACTCCTCAATAATTAGATGTCTCTAACTTCAGACTTTCTCAATACAATGTGTCTCCTTATTCCTTGGAGAGGGACATGATGATAAATGGTGGAAGGTTGATGAAGGATAGAAATGACTCTTAAGTGGGCGCATTAACATGGTGACTGCTTAGTGGGCTCTAATATCATGAAGTGTGAAGATGGCACAGGATAGGACAGGGTTCAGATCTGTCATGCATAGGGTCACTATAATTCATACTTGACTTGATAGCACCTAACAACAACAATAATGGAAAAATAGTGAATGATCCAGGAAGCATCAAAAGAAGATAGGAAGGATTCATGGAGTCACTATATCAAAAACAATTATCAAGAACCAATGGTAATAAAGGAGGAAATCCAACCTGCTCTAAAAGAAGTTGCAAAAAATAAGGCTTCAGGAATTAATGGATCATCGGTTGACATATTTTAACAAACAGAAGCAGCCCTCGATGTGTTTACCAGGTTGTGCCAAAAACCTGTAGGATAGCTACCTGGTAAATTGAATAGAAGACATATATATTTATATTCACTATTTTAAAAAAGATAATCTAATAGATTGTGGAAATTATCAAACAATATACACCACATGGAAGCAAAATTGTACTTAAAATTATCCAAAATTACCAAAAGAGCACATCAACACAGAACTGACAGAAATAGAAGCTGGCTGTAGAAAAGGCTAGGGATAGCATTGCTGTGGCTGACACTAGAGTCTTGGCTGAAAGTAAGGAGTACCAGAAGGATGTCTATTTGTGTTTTATTGATTATGCAAAGGCACTTACTGTGTGAATCATAACAAATTGTGGATAACATTGACAAGAATAAGAATCTCAGAACAAATGATTTTACACACGGAAAAACCAATACTTACACCAAGAAACTGTTGTACATCAGAGCAAAGATCACTGCATGGTTCAAAATCAAGAAAGGAGTTTGTAAGTAATATATCTTTTCAAGGTACATTCTAAAGAGTGCATAGTAGGGGCTGGACTTGATGAAAAAATGTGGCATCAGAATTGGAAGGAGATTTTTCAACAACATGTATTATACAGATGACACAACTTTGCTGAATGAGGAAGACTTAAAGCATTTGCTGCAGAAGATCAAGGACTGTGCTAAAGAGCAGAAATGCCAGTCTAGAGGCTACTTGTACCTGATTCAGTCCATGGTCTTCTCTATTGCTTGATTTGCATCTGAGTGTTGGGCAATGACTAAGGATGGCAGAAGCTTCGATGCTTTTAAGTTATGGTGCTGGGGAAGAGTATTGAACATATCACGGACTTCCCAAAAAACAATTTGATCTGTCCTGGAGAGAGTGTAACCAAGTTGCTTCTTGCAGGCAAGAATTTTGAAGCTCCATCTGACATATTTTGGGCATTACCAGGAACGACCAGTCCTTGGAGAAAAGCAACATGTTTGGAACGGTGGAGGGTCAGTGCAAGAGAAGAAGGAAGACATTTCATGAGACGGACTGACACAGTGAGACTGTCATGTGTGTCAGAGACAGTGACATTGGCTTACGGTAAGCCAAGGTTCAGAGCTTCTTTTCATAGAGTTATTATGAGTCAGTCAACTCTACAGCACATAACAAAAGCATTCATATAGAAATTTTCTTTTGGATTACACAGGGATAAGATTGATTACCACTCTAAAGAGACAAAAATGGATAAATTCAATGTCAGCAGTCATAAGAAAGTCAGGGTAGATTGTGAAACAGAACATTAGTTAGCTGTATGTAATCTCAAATTAAAACTTAAGAAATTGGTGACTTCCCATTCTGCCTCTCCAGGATGAGGAACTCACCCGGGAGCTCCCCTACCCACCCCCCCCATTAATAAAGCTGCATTAAGCTTTAAAAAAAAAAAGTAAGAAATTAAAAACAATTCCATAGAGCTAAAATATGACCTTGGATTTATTCAACCTAAATTTAGAAATAATGGCAAGAACAGATTTGATTTATTGGCCACTAATCACCAACGACCAAAAGAGTTGTATGATGCCATGAAGGACATCATCTGTGAAGCAAAAGCTCATTGCAAGCACAGAAAATAAAGAAAACACCAAAATGGATGTGAGAGTTTAGTGGCAAACAGAAAGGATAAAGAAATTAGGAAGGTCCAGTGGGGACCTGAAAAGGTGAGGTAATGATGGGCTTGGATCAGTGGTGGTTAATTTTATAAAACACAACATACAGAAATGATTGTATGAAAACCAACGTGAAAAGAGAAAGATGTGAAATGTAATGTATATAAATGTTACACAGTGTATGTAAATTATGAATGCAAACAAATATAAAATAAAAATGTTTTCAATAAAATGAATATTAGAAGAATCTTAGAAACTTATATTAGAACATAAACCATAAGAAAGGCAAAGAATATTGGGCAGCACATGACCAAGTATGAATGGCATGGAAGAAAAGTTCAAGCTACGATGAAAGAATTGACAGAAAATAAAGTCCTATAAATTGATGGAAAAACTAAAGAGATATTGCAAGAAAGAGAAGTAGGTCTATATATGTTCCCTAGTTCACACAAATTTTGAAGAGAGCCACCAGGCAAACCAAAAGGACACTTTTTAAAAAGTTTTCAATTTCCAAAAAAGCTGATTAAAAAAATTGTGAAAATTATCAAACAGTATCAATAGCATCAAATATAAATTAAATATTTCTGAAGATTATTAAACATTGCCAGAATAGAGACATTTCAGAAGTTCAAACTAGGTTCAGAGAAGGCATGAAACAAGGGAAATTATTGCTGATGACAGCTGGGCCATGATTAATAAGAGAGACTACTAGAAATATGTTTACTTGTGTTTTATGGAGTATACAAAGTCATTTGACCATATAGATCATAGTAAACTATGGATAACATTGAGAAAAATTAAAACCTCAGGATATTTAGTTGTGTTTCTAAAAAACCTATACATAGATCTATATATTAACAACCTACTTTATGCAGATGACACAATCTTGCTTGCTGAAATTGATGAAGACCTGAAATATTTGCTACAGATCAAGGGCTGTAGTCTTCAATATGAATTGAAGTTCAACATAAAGAAGACAGAGATTCTCACCCCTGGGCCAATTGGCAGCACCATGATAGATAGATAGACTAAGATGAGCCTAATCCAGGCCATGGTCTTCACAATTACTTGCTATGCATCAGAAAACTATAACATGACTAAGGATGAAAGAATAAAAATCAATGACTTCAAGTTGTGGTGCTGGAGAAAAAAAAGTCTTGAACATAAAAGATGGTCCACAAAAAAAATAAATAGGTTTGTCTTGGAGATGGTGAAACCAAGTTTGTCCTTGGAGGTTAGGATTTTGAAACTCATACCTTGGCCATATGACTAGGAGAGACTAGTCCTTGGAGAAGGACATCATGACTGTAAGGGTAGAGGGACAGTGCAGGAGAGGAAGACCCAGGATGAGATGGATTGATACAGGCAATGGGGATTGGTGTGTTGGAATTAGTAAGATTGGGTCAGGACAGGTCAGAGTTCAAAGCTGATATAGGGTCACTATGTGACTTGACAACACATAACACCACCACACATAGACCAAGAAGCAGAAGTCTGAACAGAACAAAAGAACATTGCACAGTTTAAAATTAGGAACAATCTATGTCCTAGCTGTACCTTTCTCCAGATGTATTAGATCTTTGGCTGTTGTTATTGCTATGTGCTGTTGAGTCGCTTTCTGCTCATAGCAACCCTAAGTACAAGAGCCCTAAACCCTGCTCTATTCTGTGCCAACCTCTCTGACACACTCACTCCCACTGCCCCAGTCACAGAATTGACCCACCTCATGAAGGGTCTTCCTCTCCTGTGCCACACCTCCGCTCTCCCAAATATGATGTCCCTCTCCAAAGATGCGTCCTTCCTTGCAACATGCCAAAGTATATCAGACGAAGCTTCAGAATCCTTGGGTCCCAGGAGCATTATGGCTTCACCCTCTCCAGGACAAACTTGTTTGTTCTCCTATAAGTCCATGGTATATTCAACACTCTTC
>NW_006399786.1:14957854-14966056 GCF_000299155.1 Elephantulus edwardii | reverse complement strand
TATGTTGTGTCTGATGATATTTTTATTTCCTTCATAAGCATTAGAATGTTGGATAATGAATAAGGAATATTGAAGTGATTGCAATGAAAACATGTCCATGTCTTTTCATAGAGGTGTTTGCAAGTAGTATTTGCATAGCACAGAATGCCAAAAGAACAAGCAAATCTGTCTTGGAGGAAGTGTAATCAGCATGTTTCTTAGAGTCAAGGGTGGTGAACATTGAGCATGTTGTCTGGAGAGATTATACCTTCAACAAAATGTTATTGTGAAAGATCAGATAAAGATAGGAACAACCTCATAGAAAGTCATTGAAACAGTGGCTGCAACAATAGATTTGAGCAAGATTACAATCATCATCGGATGGTTCAATTAGAACAAGGTTCTGATTTGCTCTTTATAAGGTTGCCGTTATTCAAAGTCAAATTATTAGCAACCAACACCAATTCTTAGGTCTACTATACAGAAAAGGAAGTAACAAAGACATTTAAATGAGAGATAGGTTTCAAGTTTCAAATCTTTTAATTATATTTGCACTCCATTTAATCCTAGTAACTAATAGAATAGACCAGAAATTCATAAAAGTTAGAACTTCAGAGATGAGGATTTCTAGCTTTCTATTACTATCTCTCCAGTTTTTATTTTAAACAGTGTATTATACAGCTTTTCAATAACAAGAATTTTTACTGAGAAATAATTAAAATTATTTACACTTATATATAAGGAGGTTTCTTTTGTTTGAAAAAGTAAAAATAAGAAAAGTGTCACTATTCTTCAAATTATAATAAAGTAGTAAATATATGAAGAAATATACATATGGACATACATAATACTGCTGTGATAAAGGTACAGTTACAGGATAATGAAAACATAGAAAAATATACTTGGTTCTGGCCTAGTGATAAGAAGCTGTTCTGCAATCCCAAAGGCACCCCCTGCTCCATGGGAGAAAGATGGGCAATCTCCTCTCATGAAATTACATGCCTCAGAAAACCCACTGGAGGTTTTGCTATGAATTGGTTCTGGCTCTATAGTACATAGCAAAGACACCATGGTTGTTTAGGCACCACTTCTCTTGAGAGAAAGCATTCACATAAATTTATAGGAAGTTAACGTAATAAAAAGCTAAGAAGAGCTGCAAAAGGCAATAATAAACTGAATACAAACAAGTAGAAATTAGCATGATAATACGTACACAGACTACAATGAGTTTGATATTGTGATAGAAAAAAGAGATTAGGAGAAAGTTAATATGTGACTTTAGGCAAACAAAATAATAAAGACTTATATAATCAGTGAGGGGTTTTGGCACAGTGAATATGGTTCTTTATTTTGAACCATGCTATACTCCCATTCTTTGTTTGGACAACAATTTCTTGGTCTAGATATAGGTTTCACATAAACAAAATCAAGTGTTCTGGGATTCAAATTCTTGTCAGTGTTAGCCATAATTCATTGTGACAGACACAGTCAAAGGTTGTTGCATACTTTGTCATGTGAACAAACATATCTGTCCTAGAGAAAGTGAAGTCAGGTTGCTCTTTGGAATCAAGGATGGTGAAGCTTGGTCTCACATATGTTGGAAATAATGTTAGGAGGGGCCTCTCCTTGGAGAAGAATATAATACTTAGAAGGATAGAATGTCAGAGTCAGAGAGGAAGACCATCAATGACATGGATTGACACAGTGGCTGTGGTGATGGCGTCAGGTGAGGTTGATTTAGGTTTTTGAGTCATAGGTTATGAGTCATGGGTTATGAGTCATAGTCGACTCAATGGCACATAACAACAACAGTGGGTAAAAGTTCTGCTGTTAATCCAAAGGCAGGCAGTGTGGGTCCACCATTTTCTACACAAAAGCAGGATGGTCGTGCCTCTCCCATGAAGTTGCTTCTGAAAGGAATGTCAGTTATGAATTATCTCCCACAGCTATGAATAATAATCCCACTAGAGTGGATAAGCATAATGTTTTCTTGAATTGTAATTTCAGATAATGGTAGAAAAGAAATGAATATTATCTAAATCAATGTCTACTCCTCCTGATAATAAAACATATCTACTATTAGTGAAGATAACTTGTTGCTGTTATGTGCTATGAGTCCCTAGAATACTTAAATTCATTGTGTAGAGGAACAATGGGTAATCAAGTCCATGTTTACAACTCAAATGAGGAGAAGGTACTCTTAATGATATGGAAACTTGACAGAATCTTATAACAAGAATAAACACTTCAAAGTATACATTACTTGTCTGGACACTTGCAATAAGTTTTAATTAAAGATCGTCAAATTTTTAAGGTCTCTCTTTATCCATAAATAGCCAAATAAAGGTAACCAATTTATTAATCTTGCTCACTGTTGCCTAAATGCTGCCTCTAACCATTAAGAGATTCTAATATACAAAAGACGATCTGGAAAGCACTACTGAATAATAAATGAATGATTAATAAAAAGAATAAAGTTATCTAGTGACATTATTCATTTTTTTCAATTGAGTAAAGATATTCTTAACTCAGAAGTAGAATAATTAGTGTCAAGTATTAATTGAAGATTCAAACTAAATTACAAAGCAAACCTTGAAGCGTATTGAGTATACCATGGACTACTAAGAGAACAAACAGGTCCTTCTTGGAGAGGATGAAACCAGGATGCTCCTTGGAGGCAAAGATTCTAAAGCTTCATCTGACATAATTAGGACTTGTTGCAAGGAGAGACCAGTCCTTGGAGAAGGACATCATGCTTGGGAGGGTGGAGGAACAGTGTAGGAGAGAAAGACCTTCAATGAGATGGATTGATTCAGTTACTGGGATAATGGTGGTAGGTGTGTTGGAGACAGTGACATTGGCACAGGATATAGCAGGATTTTAGGGCTGTTGTACATAGGGTCGCTATGAGTCACAGGTCACTCGACGGCACATAACAACAACAACCACCATGACAGATATTACTATTTGCTCTCACAGAGGATATCATCAGAAACAACATGCAAAAAGTACATGTGATTTAAAATGTTATTTTTTGATGCTGTAGAGTTAGTTTCCCACTCATAGTCACCATATGCATAAGAGAAACAAACACAGGCCTGTTTGCTTCCTCCTCACCAGTATTGCTATATTTGAGCCTGTTGCTACAACTACTAGGGTAATTTATCTCAAGAGGCTGTCATATAATGTACTTTGTCCGCCAAAATACATATATGTAATGATGTCACTGATATCAAGTGGATCTTGGCTGAAATCAGAGTATACTGGAAGAAAAATCTATTGTTGTTTTATTGACTATACAAAGGCACTTGAACTGTGTAGATCATAACAAACTATGGCTAATATTGAGAAGAATGGAGATCCACTTAATTATGCTCTTAGGAAACCTGTTTATAGACCAATAAATTGCTATCCTAACAGAGCAAGAGAACACTATATAGTTTAAAACCAAGAAAGACATGCATCAGTGTTGCACCCTTTCTCCATACCTATTCAAACTGTATGCTGAACAAATCATTCTAGAAACTGGACTTTATGAATAAGAATATGGCATCCAGTTTGAAAGAAGACTCCTTAATAACCTGTATGATGCACATTACACAACCTTGACCACTGAAAGTGAGAATGACTTGGAATCCTTGTTGCAGAAGATCAAAACCTGTAACTTTCAATATGGATTGCATCTCAATATTAAAAAGGCAAAAATCCTCACCAATCTCACCAATGGACCAACAAGCAACATCATGATAGATGGAAAAAAATATTTAAATTTCTGATGTTTTCATCATGCTTGAATTCACAATCAGCACCTTGGTACTAGCACAGAAGGGATCAAAATCTGTATTGCATTGGAAAAGTCTGTTGTGAAGGATCTCTCCAAAGTGTTAAGAAGTAGTCATTCAGGTTGAAGACTAAAGTATATTTGATCCAGACCATGGTATTTTCAATGTTTCCTATGCTGGACAATAAGTAAAGATGACAGAAAAAATATCTGTGGTATTGGAGAAGGGTACTGATATGTTATGGTTTGACAAAAGAACAAATAATTATGTCAAAGAAAATACATCCGGATTATTTCTTAGAGGCCAGTATAGTGAAACATTCACTTACATACTTTGAGTATGTTGTTAGAAGGGATGATTCTTTGCAAAGGGACATCATGCTTAAAATGGTAGAGTGTCCAGTGAAAGAAAGAAAAAGCCTCCATAGAATACAATAATGTAGTTACTGTAGCAATTTACTCAAGTATTTCAGCGATGATGAGGATGGTGCAAGAAAGTACAGGGTTCAGATCCATTATTCATAAGGTTGCTTTGAGTCATACTAGACTTGACAGCACCTAACAACAACAACAACAGTGATGTAACATGTAAACCACAAAATCCCTCTCCATAATGTGATAAAACAAGTAGTTGAGAAAAGATTATAGGTAGATTGCAACACAGTTAATAGGTTCTGATGAAGTGTAACTTTCCCTAAATACATTTATTTCATTATATATTAAGTCAGAGGAAGCTAGAAGAGGAAAGGGAGATAGCAGAGGTGGCTCACATATCATAAAAAAGAAGACCAGAATATGAGCATATCCTTTAGACCTCAGCTCCTATGTCAGAAAACTCCTCGACATCGTGGAAGGCGTAGACATACGAGATCACCAAGGGACACTGAGCCTACAGAACTTGAAAGAAACATTGACCATCGCTGAGAACTCACAGGAAAAGAAAGCTTTCTCCTAAGGTTTGCATCCTAAATTTAGACTTCTAGCTTCCTATACAATAAGAGACTAAATTTCCATTTGTAAAAACAAACCAGTTTTTAGTACCTCTCTTACAGAATATTTTAATTCCAGGATAGATGGAAAAAGAACAAGGGAGGCAAGGAGAAACTGCTCCCTTCATGAGTATTTATAGGACAAAACCAACTCCCTGAAGGTCAGACATGTCCCCCTAACTCCTGTACCTCTTTTCACTAATTCCAATATCAATCTTATTGCTATATTGGGTCCCAAATCCATTGCAATAGCTCACATAGCACATGAAATAAAATTCATGATTATGGGGTTTACTAGGAAAGTTAACAGGATACAGTTTAGGTTGGCAACAGGATATAATTTTTTAGTCAGGAAAGCCTCTAACACACGGTAACAGGACCTTGAGCCTTCAATTTCATGGCTTTAAGCCAGTGTTACAAAGCTTTTTGTTTTGCCAATTTTGTGTCTTCTCCTTATGCTTTCAACAAACATGTGTGAAGGTTGCTAGCTTTGCTTCTTGAAGGAAACAGTCCCAAGCTCATCTCTGTCTCATGTCAGGTCTCTGATTCTCTACTGTGGTTATTGGAGTGTGGCATCAAGATTGGAGGAAAACTCATTAACAACATATGATATGCAAATGACATAACCTTGCTTACTGAAATTGAAAAGACCTAAAGAATTTGTTGTAAAAAGTCAAGGACTGTAGTCTTCAATATGGACTGAAGCATAATATCAAAAAGACAAAGATTCTCACCACTGGGCCAATTGGCAGCACCATAATAGATGGAGAAGAGGTAGAGGTTAGTAATTAGAGCTTGCTTAGATCCACAATCAACACTCTTAACACCAGCAGTCAGGATATCAAAAGGTGAATTGCATTGGGAAAATCTACTGTAATGGACCTCTCCAGAGCACTGAAGAGCAATGATACCAGTCTTAATACAAATGGGTGCTTAATTCAAGCCATGGTCTTCTCAATTACTTGTGCTCATAGAGTTGGACAATGACTAAGGATGATAGAAGAAAAATGATGCCTTTGAGTTGTGCTGGAGAAGAGTCTTGAACATACCATGGACTTCCAAGAAAACAGATAAGTCTGTCTTGAAGAGAGTGAAATCAAATGTCTCCTTGGAGGCTAAGATTGTGAAGCTCCACCTCACCTACTTTGGGCTCTTGGCCAGGAAAGGTTGGTTCTTGGAGAACATCATGCTCAGAAGGGTGGACAGACAACACAGGAGAGGGAGACCTAGGATGAGATGGATTGATACAGTGACTGGAGCTATGGGGGTCGGTGTGTCGGAGTTAGCGAGACTGGTGGTTCAATGACACATAACAACAATAACATACTATGACAGGCTTGGAAGCAGGAGGAGTGATATCCACTTCCTAAATAACATGCTTCTGGAAACTCTATAAACATAAATGTTGATAGTTATAGAGGGGCTTCAGGTCTTTTGTTTATAGGGTTGCTATAAGTCATGCTCGACTCAAAGACAATCAATAACCCCATAGGTTTGGCTGGCATAAGAATCTCTAACCAGAAAAGTGAGTTTTAATCCCTTGCTTTTTCTTTACTGGTGGTGAGAGTTTCATAATCTACTCCTGAATTTCATTTTGATAGCAAGTTTAGCCAATCCCCTTGTGAATATGCTAACATAGCCTATTCAAATACCCCTCCCACCATCAACATGATGAAGTCAAAGTCAGTGGCTAGAAATACCATTTTGACCACTAAACCCTTAATACCACAATAGATTATTAACTTTCCATAGATCCTATACTTTATGCAATGCTTGGAAAAGAGGTGGATCAGTGAGAGAGAAGACTCACCTCACATGTAATGGGTTGACACAGTGAGTGGAATAATGAGTATAATCACAACAAAGATTGGGATGACAAAGGATCAGGCAGAAATTTCTTGTATTATACATAAGGTAACCCTGAAGCCACCTGGAGAGTATTTAAAACCAAATATCTTACATTACTTTCCAGAGACGCGTGACTGAATATACAGTTTTACATAACAGGGGGGAGGGTAGAGGAAGGGGGAGGCAGGAAGTCTATGTGGTTTTCATTTTAAATTGAATCAGATAATATTTAGATAGGGTAGTTTTTCATTAAGACTTTATATCTCAAATACAATGTTTTATTAATCTGTTTCTAAGAGAGTCACACAAATTTTACATAGTGGCAAGAAGGAAATTTATTAGTCAGATCAGGGTAGATTTTGCTGAAACATACACACACACACACACACACAGAGAGAGAGAGAGAGACTCAAACAGTATTTCTCAGGAACTTAATGTCTGTTAGGAGTTGAAAAAGATCTAAGGAAATAGATTTCTCAGAACTGCATCAATGATCCGGGACAATGGAGGCTCCAGATACTGTAACTAAATCAACTCTGATAAATGTGACTTCCTTGTTGAAATAGCAAGTCATCCCTGAAAGAGGGGAAGTTAAGTAACAGAAATAAAATACTTCCTCTCAAAGATGATATGTTTTTTCCTCTTATTACATTTTATTGTTCAGAGTTAGCCACAAGATTGTGTGTAACTTAGGGAGGTAAGGTAGTACACAGAAAAATATTATAGTAAGAGCCACGGATCAGCTTTACTGACTACAGTTAGTTGAAAGGTAGGCAGATATATGCAGAACATTAGCTGGAATTAATCTCAGTTTGCTTTGAGAAAGCCTGTCATTGAACAATGAGATCTTTAATCTTTGTATAACAAAGTAAAAAAAAAATATTGAGCATGTTATATTTAATAGTAATCAATGTATCTCTCTCTGTGATGAGCTAAGGAAAGCTTGAGAATGACACTTGTAGTCACAATCTTTGTTTCCAATTAGTCTTTTATCCTTTACAAAATTATCCATAGATGAAACTGAATTCTTCTGTCACAAGTTAAGATTGAAATAATGTTTACTCTAGTGCCAATTAAGCATTTTGAAATGTCTAAGAAGTTCTCAAGTATTCAAATTCTTGCATATTCTTATTAAGGATTTTTTCAATTTAGTTTTAAGAGGTTTATCAATTTCAGAATAAAGAGTTTTTATCTGATTAAATATAAGACAGTCTTCCAGAATTCATTTTGATGTTTGATTTTCCATGCTAGCATTTATACATAAGAATGGTTTTAAACTCTGTCCATTGTATTTTGGGGCTTTTTGTCCTTATGACCATGAATAGATTTCAATCATTATTTAGTGGCAGTATTAACTGACTTACCTTATATCTATTATTTAATAGATGTTTGGAGCTTAAAAATATATCCATATTTTTTTCAATAATGTTGTGCTATAATAAACAATGAAAATAAATGCTTTGGAATCAAGGTATACATATCATTAAACATCCATGTGGGAATTCTAGCAGTCTAATCTATAGAGAACTGTACTACTAACCAGAAGTGGCACTTGCTGTTTCTTATAGTCTCAGAAATAAGGTGGGATATTGCTGTAAGTTGAAA
>NW_006399786.1:14955213-14956959 GCF_000299155.1 Elephantulus edwardii | reverse complement strand
GTGTGTATGTGTGTATGTGTGTACATGTATATATGCATATATAAAATGAACTCAATTAATTGTGGTTGAATCAATTTCAAGTTATAGCAGTCATAACAACCTTTCATTAAATTCCTGAGGCTTTAAATCTCAGCAGGAGAAGACTTCCTATCTTTTTTCTAAGAAGTAACTGGGAGAAATGAACTTCCCATTTTTTGGTTGGCAAGAGTTCCCTATAAAATATAAGTTTGCAATCTTTATAAAATATAATTATATATACATTTATAATGGAGCTCTGTTGGCCTAGTCGGTACAAAGTTGAACTCTCAAAAACAATTAACTTGACAGCAATGAGTTTAAATTAGTAGGAGGAACAGCTGTACACAGATACTAGTGACTGGAACATGGAATGTGAGAAGTATGAATATAGGAAAGTTGAACGTTGTTAAGAAAGAGGTGGAACACATAAATATTGACATACTAGGTATTGGAGAGTGAGATGGCTTAGCATGGGATAGTTTGATCTACTATGTCTGGAATGAGAAGGTGAGAAAAAGTGGGGTTGGTTTCATAATTTAAAAAAGTAATTTCTAGATCATGACATAAAATGTAGTGAATGACAGGATAATATCCATATACATACAAGTTGGTCCGATGAATACCACTATCATTGAAATATATGCACCGGCAACTAGAGCCAAAGAGGAGCAAATGGAAGATTTCTACCAACTTTTGCAGTCAGAAATCGATCAAACATGCAATCAAGATGCATTGATAATAATGGGTGACTGGAATGCAAAAGTTGGGAGCAGAAGAAGGATCAGTACTGGAAAACATGCACTCAGTGACAGAAATGAGGCTGGAAATAGAATGATAGAATTCTACACACCCAATGATTTATTCAGTACAAATACCTTCTATAAGAAACAAAAATTGGGGAATCTCTGGTAGCCTAGTGGCAAGAAGCTGCACTGCAATCCCAGAGATATGCAGTTGGAACTAATCAGATCCTCTGCCAGAGAAGGAGAGGCCACCTCCTCCTGTACCAGTCAGATCTGATTTGACAGTACACACACACACAAAATAATAAAATAAAAATTAAAAAAAAGAAAATGAAACACAAACTGAAGCTGTATGCATAGGAATCAAATCGACTACGTTTGTGGAAAGAATCACTGAAGAAGCTCAGTATCAGCTGTGAAAACTAGGCCAGGGGCTGACTGTTGGACAGACCACCAATTACTCATATGCAAGTTCAAGAAGAAGTTGAAGAAAATGAAAACAAATAAACAGGAACAAAAATTTGACCTTAAGTCTATCGCACTTGAATTTTACAACCATCTCAGGAACAGGTTTGAGGTCTTGAGCACCAATGAGCATAGACCAAATGATCTCTGGGAAGATATCAAGAAAATCATCCATGAAGAATGGAAAAGACCATTACAAAGGCTGGAGAGAGAGAGAAAAGACCAAAATGGATGTCACATGACACTCTGAGTATTGCATTAGAATGTGTAGAAGCCAAAGCTAAAGGAAGAAATAAAGAAATTAAAGAGCTGAACAGAAAATTTCAAAGGGCAGCTCAGGATGACAAAGCAAGATACTATAATGATATGTGCAGAGAGCTGAAGTCAGAAAATCAAAAGGGCCAAACTCGCTCAGAGTTTCTTAAGCTGAAGGAGCTGAAAAACAAATTCAAGACACGGATGGCAATATTTAAGGATGCTTTGGGTAGAGTGTTAAATGATCCAAAAAGCATTAAAAGAA
>NW_006399786.1:14949841-14951332 GCF_000299155.1 Elephantulus edwardii | reverse complement strand
CTGTCTTTGAAAACTTGCTGGAAGGTCAGGTGTATGTCAGTCAGTCTGGTTCCACAGAATGACTACAAGAATAGCAAGGAAGCTCCAGTGGTGTTGCCCTAGGAAATTGTACTGATAACCAAAGGTGGCTAGTTTGGATCTACCAGCTGCTTCTTAGGAGAGCAATGTGCAATATCCTGTGTGACTGTGCAATTTCCAGCCTTCAAAACTGTGCTGAACGGTCAGCTATGAGTTGGATTCTACTTGACTGCAACGAGCTGTTTTACTGTTCATGAATTTTATTGTTATTTTTTAATCCACAGCATAGGGAACTTTGATGGTAGAGTCAGTAGAGAGTTTTCCTGCTAATCCAAAGACAGCGACTTTCTGGTTATTGGAATTCATAGCAGCTCCATGTTAAAAAAATTGGAAATTCCTCCTGTGCTTTTTATAGACTCAGGAAAACCTACTGCAAGGTCTACTATGGGTTTATTCTTACTTGATGTTAATTAGAAATTTGAGAACAATGACAATAACATGTAAAAATTTAAAATAGATACTGTTTTGTTGAACAATATGATAATGAAATTAAATTTATTAAATTGTACATACACCAAATTCTATATACATCAAATTGACATACTTTGTGTAATATTCTTGTAGGGTTCAAAAAGACTTGATTTCTTTTTTTGTTTTTAATAATAAAGGTAATGAGAGTAACAAAAGTGCCTTCAGAAAAGTGGGATAATTCCATTTTAAAACATATCGTTTAAGTAAATGTAACAGAAGATATTCACAGGGCTGATTTGTCCCAGATAGTATGTGAGTCATTTAAACAGTCAGGGAATTCAATGGCTGAATGCTTCACTGGCTCTGCCACCCAGAGGGCAGGGCAGAGCACATAACTCAGACTATCACCTACTGGTTGATAATACTCTACCTGCATATGTGTCTTTTCATTCCCACTGATAAGTGATTAACCCCAAGTACTAAGCTCATTGAGCAAGACTCAAGTGGTTAAACTAATTAAATTTATGGTGCCCTACATTAACAGCTACATGAATTCCAACAGCATTTCTTCTTAAGAGAGACAGAGTATCCCACCTGAATTCAAAACAAAAAGAATGCTCTATAAAGAAAGAATAATTTGTACCTTTAATCTAGTGTTGTCTGTAAAGCTATTTATACTAATCACTTCAGAATATGATTTATGAAAGGATACTAAAATAGTAATATGAATTAGGCTATTGGCTAAAGCCTTTATACTATCTTGTCTATGGAGTACTATACAAATAAATTATCTACTGCATTAACCATATTTTTGTGACTATCATGATTATATATGTAGTTATTCAATCATTCAAACACACAGATTCAAGTTCCTGAATAGAACTTCAGACTAAGTTAATAAATAACTTTAAAACCTCTAAGTCCAAATTTCTGAAAATGGCAAGAATTATTCAGAATTTAGGAAAATGTGATCAATCAGGTAAAATTATGTTTTATCATTTA
>NW_006399786.1:14940244-14948023 GCF_000299155.1 Elephantulus edwardii | reverse complement strand
TCCTTGTCAAAGATCAGTTGACCATAGATAGATGGGTTGATCTCTGGATTCTCAATTAGATTCCATTGATCTATATAAATGTGGGATAATTCTATCTTAAAATATATCACTTAAGTAAATGTAACAGAACAAATTACAAGGCTAATTTGTTCCAGATAATATGTGAGTCATTTAAACAGTCTTTTAGTCAATCCATTTAACTTGTTACATCACTTTCAGTTATTATTGACATTTAACTGATAATCTAAATTGTTGTTGTTATTTGATATTATGGCAACCACAACTGATAGAGATCCTAATAGCTCTGACCTCTGCTCTATTTTGGGACAGTCTCACTGTCTCAACACACCTACCCTAATTACTCCAGTTACTGTGTCAGTTCATCTCACCTGGGGTCTTCCTCTCCTCTGCTGCCTCTCCACCCTTCCAAGCATGATGTCCTTCTCTAAGGCCAGATCTCTCTTACCAACATGCCCAAAGTATGTGAGATGGAGCCTCAAAATCCTTTCTTCAAAGAAACACATTGTTTTCACACCCTATAGGAAAGACCTGTTAATTATCTTGGTGTTGTTTTTGCTGATGTTATGTGCTGTTGCATTGCTCTTGACTCATAGTAACCCTATGGGCAACAGCCCTGAAACCTGCTCTATCCTGTGCCAAGTTTACTGTCTCTGACACACTCACTCTCATTACCCCAGTCACTGTAGCAATCCATCTCATTGAAGGTCTCCCTCTCTTTCTCCATCCTTCTACCCTTTCAAACATATTATCCCTCTCCAAGGACCGGTCCCTTCTTGCAACATGCCCAAAGTATGTCAGACAAAGCCTCAAAATCTTTGCCTCCAAGGAGCAGATTGTGTTTACCCTCTCTAGGATGAATCTGTTCTCCTGGAAATCACGGTATATTCTACACTCTTCTCCAGCACCACAGCTCAAAGGCATCAAATCTCTTTCTGTTATCCCTAGTCATTGTTCAGCTTTCTGACACATAGCAAGCAATTGTAAAGACAATGGCCTGGATCGGTAGCACCTTAGTCTCCAGACTGACATCATTGCTCTTCTGTACCCTGGAGAGGTCCTGACAGATGATTTCCCTAATGCAACTTTTGTCTTGATTTCTTGGCTACTGGTACCAAGAGTATTGATTGTGGAGTCAAGGAAACTAAAGCTGTTAGCAATCTCGATCTCTTCACACCTATCATCATGCTGCCAGTTGGCCCAGTGGTGAAAATCTTTGCTTTCTTGATGTTGAGCTTCAAATTATCTTGGTAGAATATAAATAATTAAAAACAATAGAAATTTTTATTTTACTTTTCAAAGAGAAGAGAGAATTCGGGGGTGGGAGAGGTGGGAAAGGAGAAAGTGCAACAATGAATGAATGGAAATCCAAAGTCTCTGTAAACTTTCATTAAAATTAATATTAAAAAAAACAACAAGAATTATAATCTCACTACCCTACTCACTCATTAATTGGTTTGAGTCATTAACAACTTTTATCTTGCTCCACAGTGGATTTTCTGAGACTATTAGTTGCAAATGAGGTGATTGTTTATCTTTTGTTACCTCAGGACCATGGCAAATTTGAATTGTCAAAATCATGACCTTTGTGCTAGCAGTACAACTTCCTAGGGATTAAGTACTAGAAAATGCCATTGCATTAAAAAGTAAAACAAGCTGAATTATTGTCCAATTTTAAACTATGAAAATAGACTAGAAAGCAATATATATAGAAAGAAAAATTATTAAGCAACCATTTTAACAATTAAACAAAAGTTCAAAAACTGATAATGATTTGGATCACTACATATTAGATAATTCAATGATATGCAAAACACTTTATATATACAAGTAGTCACTTAAGTTATAAAAGAAAATATTATTATGAAATCTCAAAAAATAGATGTTAATGACAAAATGTAAGACAAAGAAAATATTCAGCACTTGTCAAACTGAATTAAATGTAAAATTAAAGACAAGTTGTAATATCAAATTATTCTATTGTTTAAACATGAATTATGCAGAATTTATAAAAAAACATAAAGAACACAGAGTCACTATATTTAAAAAAAAGACACAATATTCTGCCATTTTAGGAAGTAATATATAACTAAGACCTAATAGCACTTGTTTTTAGTTGGTTGTACTGGAGTAACTTGGATTGCTATGATGCTATGATGTTGGAAGCTATTTCTTCAGCCTTTCAAATGCAAGAAAGGTCACCATGGTAGACAGATTTCTACAAAGTTTCCAGATTAAGACAGACTAGGAAGCATGATTGGCCATCTGTTTCTGAAATAACAGGCCTCTGAAAACTTTATGAACAATAGAGTAAGAGGCTGCTATAGAATTAGTTATTTTGAGCATGGTGGCAAGAAAGGCTCTTCCTTGGAAGGGATATCATGCTTGGAAAGGTTAGAAAAAAGAGAGGAAACCCGTTAACAGAAACAAGATGGACTGATTGACAAACTGATTACAGCAATAGACTTTTAAATGTATCAGAGTTGGAGAGGATGGCATGCGATAGGGTTCAGAACCGTTGTTTATAAGATTCTTGAGTCAAATTCAGCTCAGTGGCACCAGACAGAATAAAGTATTGGAAGTCACTCAAAAGGAGGGAAAAATGTTGCAAGCATCTTTTACAAACTGGAACACAGACTGTATGAAACATGATTGTAGAAAAACTAGAAGTTGTCAAAAATTAAGTAGAACATGGAATGATTGACTTTCTAGGCATTAGTGGACTGAGATAAACAGGCATGGGCCTCTCTGAGTCAGACAATTTTATAATACATATTTCTGGAAATGAAAACCAGAGAAATGATGGTGTTAGATTCATAGTTAAAAAGGCAGTTTCAAGATCTATCATAGAGTACAATCTTGTGAGTGACAGGATACTATCCATGTGCATGCACATACAAGGAAGACAAGTTATATGACTCTCATTCTTATATATGCACTAACAACTAAAGTCAAAGAAGAGAATGTTGAAGGTTTTTATGAACTTTTCAGGCTGAAACTGGTCAAAATTTCAATCAAGAATTAATTATTATTGGTGACCAAAATGCAAAGGTTGGAATGAGGAAAGAATAATACTCAGAAAGTATATTATTGGTAACAGAAATGAGGCTAGCAATAGAATGGTTGAATTTTGTATGTTCAATGATGAGTTCTTGATAAATACTTCTTTTTTAAAACACATAAGGTACTTTTCTATGTTTTTGGGGTTTTTTTAACACTTTGACTTCACATGATGGACACATTAAGAGTAGCTTAATATCAAAAGCAGGACAGATACTGTCTATGGAACAGCCCAACAATTATAAGTGTAAGTTCAAAATGAAGATGAAAGAAAACAAATAAGAACTAAAATATGACCTTGAATCTATCTCAACTGAAATTAAAAAAAAATCTTGTTAAGAGGTTTGAGGCATTGGAATACCAGTGACTGAAAACCAGAAAACTGTGGTCATAAAAGATATAATTCATAAAGAGAGCAAAATAGCATTGCAGTGATAGAGAAAAAAAGAAAAAATTAAAATGGATATAAAAAGAGACTGAAATTGCAGTATAGCTTTGAGAAGCCAAAAACAAGTGAAAAAGACAAAGAAGTAAAAGAGCTGAACAGAAGATATTAAGGAGTAATTTTAAAGCACAAAGCAAAATATTTTAATGGAATCTGTAAACAGCTGGAGTCAGAGAATAAAGTGGGAGAAACTTACTAGGCATTTCTCAAGTTGAAATAACTGAAAAAGAAAGTCAAGGTCTGTGTTGCAATACAGAGAAATCCTATGGTTTCAGGGGGCATTAATAGAAGATAGAAGGAATCCACAGAGTCACAGTATCAAAAAGAATTGACCAACTTTGAAATATTTTATCAAGTACCATATGAAACAGAGCTAATGGTAATCAATGAAGACATTTAAACTGCACTGAAGGCATTGACAAAAAGAAAGCCCCAAGAATTGATAAAATACTGATTAACATGTTTATCTAACATGTTTAATTAACTGATGTAGCTGTAGTGTTCTCAATAGTGTATGTATTCCAGAAAATTTAAAGGAGAGTTGGCTGGCTGACTGACTGGAAAAGATAGATGTTTGTTCCCATTCTTAAGAATGGCAGTCCATACTAATGTGAAAAGTATAAAACAGTATCACACATATTACATTGCTGCTGATTTTGTTATGTGCTATTGAGTCACTTGTGGCTCATAGTGACCCTATGTATAAGAGCCCTAAATGCTGCTCTATCCTGAACCAACCTCATTGTCTCTGACACACCTACTCCCACTACCCCAATAACTGAATCAATCCATCTAATTGATGGTCTTCCTCTCCTATGCCATCTCTCCACTTTCCCAGACATGATTTTCCTCTCCAAGTACTTGTCCCTCCTTGCAACATGCCCAAAATATGTCAGATGAAGCTTCAGAATCCTTGACTCCAAGAGCAGCCCGGCTTCACCTTCTCCGGGACAAATCTGTTTTTCTTCTAGCAGTCCGTGGTATATTCAACACTCTTCTCCAGTACCACAACTCAAAGGCATCCATTCTCTTTCTATCATCCCTACATATGCTGAAAATCATCCAAAAATAGAATAGTATATTATCGGAGAACTGTCATACGTTTAATCTGGGTTTAGAAGAGGTTGTACAACCAGAAATATATATAACTGCTAATATTAGATGGATCCCCGCTTTAAGCAAAGAATACCCAAGGAATATCTGTGTTTTATTGAAATGCAGTCATTTGATACTGTATATCATAACAAACTATGGTTAACACTGAGAAGAATGGGAACTCCAGAACATTTAATTATGCTCATACAAAACCTGTATCTAGACCAAGAAACTGCTGTCCAAAGAGAACAAGAAAAAACTGCATGTTTTAAAATCAGAAAAGTTATGTGTCAGGGTTTTAGCCTTTCTCCATATCTATTTTATTTTTATGCTGAGCAGATAAATTGAGAACTAAACTATATGAAGAAGAATGTAACATCAAGATCACAAGAAGACTCACAACAACCTGAATTATGCAGATGACACCACCTTGCTTGCTGAAGGTAGGAAGTACTTAAAACTTTTGTTGCAAAAGATAGGAAAACCTAGAACTTTCAATATGTATTATATCTCAATATAAAGAAAATGGAAACCTCACCGCTGGGCATATACGTGTCATCATGATGAAGAAAAGATTGAAATTGTCAAGAGGCTTTCACTAACAGTCAGGAAATCAAGAGGTGTATCGCATTGTGCAAGTCCACTGTCAGAAATATCTTCAAATTACTAAATAAGAATGATGTTAGTTTAAAGACTAAGGTGTACCTGATTCACGCCATGGCTTTTTCAGTCACTTGCTATGCATCCAAGAGTTGGACAATGAAGAAGAATTGATGCTTTTGGCTTTAGTGTTAGAGAAGAGTACTGCATAGGGCATGGATTTTCAAAAGAACAAAACACAAATATCTTGGGAAAAGTGAAGCCAGATAGCTTCTTGAAAGCTAGGATGGTGAAGTATCATTTTACACACTTTGCACATGTTGCTAGGAGAGGCTTTCCCTTAGTGCTTAAAAGGGTAGAGGGTCAGCAAATGAGAGTAAGATTCTCAACCAGATAGATTGACTCTGTGACAGCATCAATGGGCTCAAATGTGTCAGGGATGATAAGGATGGCACAGAATAGGGCTGAGTTCCGAGGTGTATTTCATAGAGTCACTATGCTTTATACGTGACTTGATAGCACCTAACAAAACAGTATTGAAGGAGGAAGTCAAGCAACATTAAAGACATTGGTGAAAAAGAAATTTCTGGTGATTTATAGAGCACCAATTAAGATGCTTCAAACTATGGATGTGTCATTGAAAGCACTTGCTCATCTAACAGAAAAAAAAAGCAATCAGCTGACAAATCTTTCAAAAGAGATCTATATTTCTTCCTACTCTAATAAAAGTTGATCCAATAGAACATGGGTATTATGAAACAATATCATTAATATTATTATTAATTAACATTATTATAATTAATATTATTGAGAGGTGGTTTGGCAAACATCAAAGAGCTGAATATAAAAATCCCATATGACTTAACCATTCCACTGGTGAGTATATATCCTAAAGAAATAAAAACTGAGACACAAATGGACAGATGTACACCTATGTTCATAGAGGTATTATCCACAATAGTTAGAAGGTGGAAACAACCCAAATGCTCATCAATAAACAATGGATTGGAAATACAATCGAGCACTAAGTAAAAATGATTTAATAAATTACTAAATAACTTGTGAGAAATCAGAGGACATTAGGCTGAGTGATGTATCTCAATACTTAAGTATAAAGATTTCATAAGGCCACCATTTTTATATTAGGAGGTTAATTGAGCTAGGCATTTCTAAATGTTTAAAAGGGGAAAGGAGAGAGAAGAAAGAGGTGCAGAAGGATAGGAAGGCAGAATATCTTTAAGACGTCAGAGGTTGATTGGTTGGGGGGTGAAGTATCAGGAAATGTTCAATACGCACTTCAAAAGATAGAGTGATAATATGCATAGAGCAAAGATCATTGAGTACATAAAATGTAACACATGGTGCTTGCTCCGGCAGAACATATACTAAAATTGGAACGATACAGAGCAGATTAGCATGGCCCTTGCACAAGGATGACACGCAAATTCATGAAGTGTTCCATATAAAAAGAAAAGAAAAGAAAACAGTAACATATGTGAATGTATAAAACACAAGGTACATGAATGAAATATAATATGTGTGTACGATTGTATAAAACACAAAGTACATGTGTAAAATATAGTGCATATGAATATCTATATGCAAACTAATTAAAAAATAAAAAATATTCACCACTGAACTAATAGTTAACATTAACATAGATGAATTGTAGAAATGGTCAATGATTTCATATTCAACATTCATGAAAGCAACAATCAATAAATCAAAAGATAAAAAAAATCAAAAGATGTGTTGCATAGAGAAAATCTGCCATCAAGAACCTCTCCAAAATTCAAAAAAGCAAGGACGTCTGTTTTAAGACTAGTTTTAAGACTAAAGTGTGAGTGACTTGAGCCATAATACTTCAATTGCTTCCCACACATCTGAAAATTAAAAAATTAGTAACAATGACTGATTTAAGCCATAATACTTCAATTGCTTCCCATGCATTTGAAAGTTAAAAAATGAATAATGATGACAGATTGAGAATCAAAGTCTTTGAATTGAGATGTTTGTGAAGAGTATTGGCTATCCCATGGACTGCCAAAAGAACAGAAAATTTGTCTTAAAGGATGTACAACTAGGTTGCTTAATATCAACAAGGATGGTGAAACTACATCTTGTTTATTTTTGATATGTTTTCAGAAGAAAACAATCCATGGAGAGAGATATCATGCTTGGAAAAGAAGAGAGTTGGTGAAAAAGAGGAACATCCTCAGGGAGATTGAGGGACGTGAGCAGGACAAAGATCACGAGGATGACATAGGGTAGGGAAAAGTTCATATTTGTTCTTCATTTGGTTGCTATGAATTATAGTTGACTTGATAGCATTTAATAACCCCAAATAACATACTGGATTTGAACACCATTGAGATGGAACTGACCCATAGCTGACCCTCTAGCAAGTTTTCAGAAGTATTCAATCATACAGGAGATTACCCATCCTTCTCAAATTGAACAGCTGATGGTTTTGAACCAGGTACAATTGGGATTTTTTAGGGTTGGAGCACAATTTCTTACCATTAAGCCACCAGTGCCTCTATCTATCTATCTATCTATCT
>NW_006399786.1:14934403-14940144 GCF_000299155.1 Elephantulus edwardii | reverse complement strand
AGAGAGAGAGAGAGAGAGAATTTATTTCAACAAAATTTCTTATAAATTTTGTGCTTGTAGAAAAGTCTGTTGGATTAATAAATCCAAGCCATCAGCAAACAGTCAGGACCTCTGCAAGATGGCTTTAGAGGATGCCAACTTGACAGGCTGAAACATTCAAAAAAGCAGGTTCACAGATGAACTGCTTTAGAGATTGACCAGTTCAAAGTCAGCAAGTTTGGCAGGCTACTGGTTTCACTCTGGCTATCACAAGACAGATAGCCAAACATAGATTGGATGAGGAAAGCTCTCTAGGTTTCTGCCAGTGTGAAAAAAATATGTATAAAGCAGGCCAAATCCTTGAGAAGACTCCCCCTTAATCAAATAAGGCTGATCTTATAATTTTTTCATGAACGGTCGACATGTTATTGGAAGAGATTAGTCTCTGTAGGAAAGCATCATGCTTGGCAAAGTAAAGGCTCAGCAAAAAGAAGTCAATCATTAATGAGATCAATTGATAAATTGGCTACCACAATGGACTCAAACATTGTAAACATTGCTAGGGCAGGGAAGATTGGGCGTCATTTATCTGTTGTACATAGAGTCAGGATGATTTGAAGCCAAATGAATGGCAATTTAATAAGAACTCCCCCCAAAATATTTTTCTCTGCTTATGAGTAAGCTTCTTTTATTTGATGAACCAGTGTGTCACAGTTCCTGAATAATTATGTTGTTGATATATGTTGAGTCATTTGTGACTCATAGCGACCCTATGTAAAACAACCCTAAACTCTGCTCTGTACTGTTCCAACCTTGTCTCTGACACACCTATCCCCCACCCCACCCCAGTGACTGAATCAATCCATCTCATTGTAGGTTTTCCTCCCTCGAACTGTCCCTCCACCCTCACAAGCATGATATCCTTCTTCAAGGACTGGTCCCTTCTCGCAACATGCCCAAAGTATGTCAGTCAAAATTTCTGAATCCTTGCCTCTAAGGAACAGCCTGGTTTCACCCTCTCTAGGTTGAACCTCTTTGTTCTCCTAGCAGTCCATGCTGTATTCAATATTCTTCTTTAGCAAAACAGCTAAAAGGCATCAATTCACCTTCTAACACCTGTAGTCATTCTCCAGCTTTCTGATGCAGAGGAAGTAATTGCAGAGACTATGGCCTAGATCAGGCACACTTTACGATCCAGACTGATATTGTTGCTCTTCAGTACTCTAGAGAGGTCCCGCATAGCTGACTTTCCCAATGCAATTTGTCTCTTGATTTCCTGGCTGCTGGTACCAAGACTGTTGATTGTGGAACCAAGAAAACTAAAACTGTTAACAATCTCAATCTCTTCAGTATCTATCCCAATGCTGCCAATCGGCCCAGTGGTGAGAATCTTTGTTTGCTTGATATTGAGCCTCAATCCATACTGACGACTGCAGTCTTTGACCTTCCACAGCAAGCTCTGCAGATCCTCCTCAGTTTTAGCAAGCAGGGTTGTGTCGTCTGTATAACGCAAATTGTCGATGAGTCTTCCTCCAATACTGATGGCACATTTTTTCTCTTAGAGACCAGCCTCTAAGATGATCTTTTCCAAATATAGACTGAAATGGTATGGAGAGAGAACATACCTGGTGTACACTCTTCCCTATGCATTGTTTCCTTATTTTGTTCTGAGGACTGCTTCCAGGTCCAAGTATAAGTTTCACATAAGCACAACCAAGTTTTCTGGGATTCCCATTCTTCTCAAAGTCATCCGCAGTTTGTTGTAATTCACATAGTAAAATGCCTTCACATAGTCATGAAACACAGGTAGACATTCCTCTGGTAATCTCTGCTTTCAAAGAGTACATTAGCTATAATAATAGAACACTATAATAACATATATAATATTATAATAGCATGATATAATGACGTATGATATAACATGCAGCCTTCAGTATGGACTGAGGCTCAATGTCAAGAAGACAAAGATTCTCACCACTGGACCAATTGGCAGCATCAGGATGGATGGCGAAGAGATTGAGATCGTTCACAGCTTCATTTTGCTTGAGATCGTTCACAGCTTCAGTTTGCTTGGCTCCACGGTCAACATTCTTGGCATCAGCAGCTAGGAAATCAAAAAACATGTTGCGATGGGAAAGTCTAAAGTACTCAAGAGCAACAGTGTCTCTCTGGAGACTAAGATGCGCCTGATAAAGGCCATGGTCTTTGCAATCACTTGTTATGCATCAGAGAGTTGGACAATGACTAGGGCAGATAGAAGGAGAATTGACGCCTTTGAGCTGTGGTGCTGGAGAAGAGTATTGAATGTACCATGGACTGCCAAGGAAACAAACAGATTCATTCTAGAGAGGGTTAAACCAGGCTACTCCTTGGAGGCAAGGATTCTGGGGCTTCGTCTGACATACTTTGGACATGTTGTGAGGAGAGACAGGTCCTTGGAGAGGGACATCATGCTTGGTAGGGTGGAGGGACAGCGCAGGATGGGAAGACCCTCTATGAGGTGGATTGATTCAGTGACTGGGGTAATCGGGATGGGTGTGTCAGAGGCAATGCGATTAGCAAAGGATAGAGCAGGGTTTAGGGCTGTTGTACATAGGGTCACTATGAGTCGCAAATGACTCAACGGCACACAACAACAACAACAACATAATAATATAACATCTAACATTAGCTATATATCCCTTGTACCATGACCTCTTCTAAGCCCAGTCTGCACTTCCAGCAGTTTTCTGTTAATATGCTGTTTTGGTCATTTTGGGGGGTAATTTTCAATAGAATCCAGCTTGTCTGTGATATTAATGTTATTGTTCAATAATTTCTGCACTCTGTCATGTCACCTTCTTTGGAATGGAAACAAATACAGATCTGTTTCAGTCAGTTGGCCAGGTGATTTTCCTCTCAGCACAATTAGTGAGTGCATCCAGAGCAATGTCTGTTTGTTGAAATATGTCAATTGGTATGCTGTCAAATCCTTGGGTCTTGTTTTTTTGCCAGAACAGCTTGAACATCTTCCTTCAGCAACACAGATATTTGTTCACATGTTGTTTCATGAAAGTCTTCTGTGTCTGCCAATTTCTTTTGGTACAATGACTCTGTATACTCTTCCAATTTTCGTTTAATGTTTCCTGGATCATTCAATATTCTGCCCAAAACATCCTTAAGTATTGCAACTCAAGGCTTAAATTAGTTCTTCTGTTTCTTCAGCTTAAGAAATGCCAGATGAATTTGTTCCTTTTGATTTTCTGACCCCAGCTTTTTGCACATTTTATTATACTACTTTGTCTTTCTGTGCTGCCGTTAAAATCTTCTGTTCAGCTCTTTAATATCTTGATTTCTTCCCTTTGTTTCAGCCTCTCAAATGAATTTTATATTATTTAAAACTCACATATTAAAATATTGAAATATCTATTGATTATGACCCTCTTTCTGTATGTCAGAAATCTTAAGTACCATGTGACTGGATCATGGTTATTACCAGAGTGAAGAAAAAAATATATTGCCAGTCTCTTTGAAGTTTTGAGATTCAGGCTTATCTTTTGGTAGTATTTAATTTAATTTGTTGGGGAAAATTGCCTCTTTGAGTTTATTGGAATAAGGCCCTCATTTTTCACCCTGGTGTTTTGTTCGTGATAAATTCCAACATTTAGAGGCCATGTGACTCACAGAAACCCTCCATCAAGTGTCTGGGACTGTAAACCTTACTGAATCAGACCGCTCAGCTTTTTCCCTGCTGAATAACTGGTAGGAATGAGAAGGTAAACTTTTAGTTTATGATCCCAAAATATCTTACACTGCATCAAAATGTTACCAAGAGCTCATAATATGCCCATTTACTTTTTAAAGAGTATACTTTTATTTTCTGTATGTTACAGGATGTTGTTGTTGCTGTTGTTTGGTGCCATCAAATCATAGACAACTCATAGCGACCCTAGGAATAAAAGGCCTGAGCACTGTTCATAGGGTTTCTGGAGGCAAGCCATTAAGGAAGTGGGTGCCGCCCCTGCTTCCAGGCTTGTTTTAGTCAGGAAGCTCAAGCAAACACTGTCCACCATGGGTACCCAATACTACGCTTGGCACATCAGTGTCACAGCGTTCAGCATCACAGCAACCATGAGTTACCTCTGTACAGCAACACACAGACCAGTGATATACCACCTAGCAGAATGTTTGACAGGAAGACAATTTGAACCCAGCCGAGGGCCACAGATTAAAATCACCCACCTGCAGCTTTGTAGCATAACTTTCTGTCCACTAGGCCAACATAGCTCTTTCTCTGTCGTCCTTATTGTTGTTTGATGCCGTCGAGTCCTAGACGACGCATAGTGACCCTATGAATGAAAGGCCTGAGCACTTTTCATAGGGTTTCCGGAAGCAAGCCATTTCAGAAGTGGATGCTGCTCCTGCTTCCAGGCTATGTTACAATATAGTCGTGTGTAATAAAACAACTGAAACATATTCATATACCTTGACCACATTCAGGGCTGAGCTCACATACCAAGGGCTGATAAATTTCCAACCATGCTTAGAATCCTGCTCACCACATACTACAACTACTATTATAATTAGTGGTGGTCATGTTGTTGGTAAACTAGGTTGTCACATTTGGTTAAACAGAAGATCAGCTAAAATTAGAATAACGGCAAACTTTAGGAAGATAAATTGTCACAATGATAGGCTTAACCGTATTAAAGACCATGAAGATAGCACAGAATTCTGCAGCTTTTATTTACTTCCTTTCAGCAGCCAGGAAATAAAAAGATAAAATAAATTGAACTCAGCTTGCTGCATTCCAGTTAAAATCATCTCATAGAAAGTTTGCACAGACTATAAATTGCAGGGGAGGAGAATACCCGTCATTCTCTGGAGGAACAATGGAGAAATAATGAAGTAGGAATTTGAAATAAAGCAAGATTGCTGCAAAGTCTGGATGGTTAATTATGTTAATTCACTTCCTTCAATGAACTTTTGAATTTAAATTGCCTGTCTTTGGTTTGCCAGAACAATCCCACTAGGGATTTCCCACCACGTTACCATGTTGCTGTTAATAAGTGCTGTTAAATTAACTTTGACTCATAATGACCTTATGAACAATAGACCTGAACCTTGCTCTATTCTGTGTCATCCTTATTTCTGACACACGTAAGCCCACTGTTACCATCACTACCGTAACCCACTTCATTGAGAATCTTTCCTTCACTAACCTTTCTTTTTTCCAACATAATGTCCTTTTTCAAGAACTGGAAACAACAAGATCAAATGTGTGAGATGAAGTCTCACTATCTTTGCTTTCAAGGAGCGTCCTGGCTGTACCTGTTCCAAGACACTCATTTGTTCTTTTAGCAGTCCATGGGGCATTTAGCATTCTTCCTCGACACCACAACTCAAAGGCACCAATTATTCTTCTCATCATTATTCACTGGCCAATCTTCAGATGCATAGCAAGTGATTGAAAAGACCATGGTTGAATGAGGCACACCTTCATCTTCAAACTTATATCATTTTATCCTCCTTTTGTTTATTCTATATTGGTTAGTGTACACCATTTTTATAGATTGTGTTTCACACTATTCTTCATTCACATTCTGTTTCACACAATCATTCTCATGTATTAGGGTGGTTGTTGTTGTTATGTGCCGTCGAATCATTTGCAACTCATAGCGACCCTATGTACAACAGTCCTAAACCCTGCTCTATCCTGTGCCAATCTCACTATCTCTGACACACCCATCCCAAGTACCCCAGTCACTGAATCAATCCAACTC
>NW_006399786.1:14892717-14929977 GCF_000299155.1 Elephantulus edwardii | reverse complement strand
CATTGCCATGGGAAATTCTGCTGTTTGGGACCTCTCCAAAGTGCTGAAGAGAAATGGTATCTCTTTGGAGACTAAGGTGCGTCTAATCCAAGCCATGGACTTCGCAATCACCTGTTATGCATCCGACAGTTGGACAATGACCAAGGAGGATAGAAGGAGAATTGATGCCTTTGAGATGTGGTGCTGGAGAAGAGTATTGAGAATACAATGGACTGCTAGGAAAACAAACAGATTTGTCCTGGAGAGGGTTAAACCGGGTGGCTCCTTGGAGGCAAGGATTCTGAGGCTCCATATAACATACTTTGGACATGTTGTGAGGAGAGACTGGTCCTTGGAGGGGGGTAATCATGCTTGGGAGGGTGGAGGGACAGCGCTGGAGAGGAAGACCCTCTATGAGGTGGATTGATTCAGTGACTTGGATAATTGGGTTGGGAGTGTCAGAGACCGTGCGATTGGCACAGGACAGAGCGGTGTTTAGGGCTGTTGTACATAGGGTCGCTATGAGTCGCAGGCGACTCGATGGCACATAGCAGCAACAACAACCACAGTTTCTCAATTCATTGTGTTGTGATTGGACATTTGAGCTCTTTTTCATTTTCTTGAGATGGTGAATAACACTGCTATGATGAACATTGGTGTACAAATCTTTTTGTCTCTATTCTAATTTCCTTGGGGTACTTTCCTAGTATTCAAATAGCTGGGTCATATGGGGTTACTGTGTTCAACTATTTGAGGAAACATCAAACCATCCTCCAGAGTGGTTGAACCAGATTACAACCCCACCAACAGTGTATGAGAGTTCTCACTTCTCCATATCCTCTCCAAAATTAATTGCTTGCTATCATACTAAACTTTGCCACTGTCACTGGGGTAAGATGGTATCTCATTGTGGTTTTAATTTGCATCGCTTATTGCCAGCTATTTTGAGCATTTCTACCTCTGTCTATTATTTTTGTTATGCGCCATTGAGCCACCTGCAACTCATAGCAAGATCCCTAAATCCTGCTCTATCCTCTGCTAACCTCCCTGTCTCTAACACACTGACTCCCAGTACCCCGGTCACTAAATCAATCCATCTCATGTCTCTTCACCCTCCCAAACATGATGTCCCTCTCTGAGAACTGGTCCCTCCTTGCAACATGTCCAACGTATGTCAGATGAAGCTTCAGAATCCTTGACTCCAAGGAACATTCCAGTCTCACCCTCTCCAGGATGAACCTGTTTATTCTTCTAATAGTCCATGGTATATTCAACACTATTCTCAAAACCCACCACTCCAAGGCATCAATCCTCTATCATCCTTAGTCACAGTCCAGTTTTTTTATGCATAACATAATACTATGGTCTTTTATGCATAAAGAATACTATGGCCTGGATCAGGTGCACCTTAGTCTCCAGCCTGATGTCATTGCTTCTTAGCACTCTAGAGAGGTCCCTAACAGCTAACTTTACCAATGTAATTCATATCTTGATTTCCTGGTTGCTGGTACCAAAAGTGTTGATTGTGGAACAAACTAAAACTGTTAACAATCTGAATCTCTTCACCATCCATAGTTATGCTGCCAATTGGCCCACTGGTGAAAATCTTTGTTTTCTTGATGTTGAGCTTCAATCTATATTGAAGTCTGCAGTCCTTGACCTCCTGCAGCAAATGCCTCAGTTCCTCCTCAATTTCAGCAAGAAGGTTTGTATCATCTGCATAATGCAGGTTATTGATGAATTTTCCTTGAATCCTTATGTCACATTCGTCTTCGTAAAGCCCAGCATCCTAAATGATCTGATAACTGTGTTTATTGGCCACCTAAATATCTTCCTCTGTGAAAAGTTTTTCCATGTTTTTTGCCCATTTTGTAATTGGGTTATCAGTCTTTTTCTTCTGGAGGTCCAGCAGGAGTATTCTTTAAACTTTTGTAAGGAGACCCTTGTCTGAGATGCTTTTGCCAAATGTTTGTTTCCAGTTGGTAGGCTTTCTTTTTACCCTGTTCGTAAAAAGTTTTTCATAAGCATAAGCATTTAGCCTTTAGAAATTCCCATTAGTCAATTTTTTCCTCTCCAGATGGAACATTTCTTGATGTATTTGGCACTTATACCATAGTCTGTCTTCTAAGTTTGGGTCCAGTTTGTCCCTTACAAACCTTATGATTTGGGGCTTTACTCCCAGGTCTCTGATCCACCCTGAGTTGATTTTTGTGTATGGTGTGATATGTGGATCTTGTTTCAGCTTTCTGCAGGTAGAAGACAAGTTTTGCTAGATAGAATCAATTGTTGAAGAGGTTGTTATTTGATAGGTTTTATTTCCTTGTCAAATATCAGTTGACCATAGTAAGATATCTTTACTGTTCAGCCTTTAGAGAGTTCTCTGACCACAGACTTTCCCAATCCAGTACAACTTTTGGTTTGGATTGAGTAAATTAAAAATAATTAGCTACATGATTCAAAATTAGTTTAAGGTTTGTGTAAGAGGGGAAGAAAAGTTAGAATTTCAAATTTTCTTTCTGATTATTTTTAAATTGTCTTAATTTTCTATATAGTTTTTAATCTATCTTAAACCATTATCTGAGGATAATGTCTTTCTCTTTTTTATATATAAAGTTAAATTATATTTCTATATGTTAGTAATGAACAACCTTTCTTGTCTTCAGTCATCAGCTAGTAAAGGCGCCATTACAGTCCTGAGTCCCTTTGCTAATCAGAAAGCTGCTTGCAAACATTCAAAACATCGCCCTCCTTAATTTGGTCGATGTTTTTAATAATTTTCTCTGAAACCCAGGACTAAAGGATTTTCACCTAAATTCGTCATCTTTGCTTTTCTATTGTCTGAGTGTATATCTATTTTATCACGTACTTTTTAAACTCCGGTGATATATTTCATAGCAAGCTGTACTGGTAGCCCAATGGTGGAGCCTCTTTGGTGGTTCCAAATTGGCATTGATTTAATTGTCAGTGATTTCACAAAAGAAAGTAAGTAGTCTCTTGCTGTGGAAGTCTTCAAATCCTCACTGGAAGGTCACCTCTGAGTTGGTTTTGACCCAATGGTAATGAATCAAATTGGATATTGAGTTTAAATTGATATATTGCTATCAATGTTAATTTTTTTTGTTGTTGTTGCTAGCCCATGCTTCTACATGTGTATACATGGGCTTATGTTATAGATAACATATCATTTCCCCTAATCTCTTCATTTTCTCTGTTTATTGCCTCTTGCCACTGTTTGTAATTCAAAACAATTCCAGCTTTTTACAAAATCTTTAAATGAGAAGCTTAATGGTTTTCTAATAATTTGGTCTGAGAATATTTTAGGTATTAGAATTTGTACAATTATGCTTTTAAATATTGACTGTACACATACCATGAACCAGAAAATAACAGTTACTGGTATGCATAGATTATTTTTTTTTCCCCAAATGAGAATGGTACAAGATAGGACAAGGTTCAGATCTGTAGTTCATAAGGGTCACTCTGAGTAGTACTCAACTCAACAACAGGTACTAGCTAATATTTTATATCTATTATGGCTATAATTTCTGTAACTGACTGTGATCAATTAGTTGTGGCCTCCACTGCACTCGGACCAGCCATGGCTATAATTTCAAATTATTCTAATAGTCTTATATATTATCCATTATAGTTGAGTAGATTCTGACTCACAATAGGACCCTGACTAGAATTGTATCTTAAAGTCTCTGCTGCTGAAATTTTATTCTGTAGCTGATTGTCTCAGCTTTTTCTTGTGGAAAGGCTAGTGTTTTCAAGTTGCCAAAGGGTCAGTTAAAAGACTCTGTCAACAGGGCTCTTGTTTTATTGTTGTTGTTGAGTAATATAGTCAGAACCAACCCATAACTGGCCCTCCAGTGAGTTTTCAGAGCCAGTTTATCTCATGAGAAAAGATTTCCGATTCTTCTCCCATGAAGCAGCTGGTGGATTTTAATATTTTTTCCCTCCAAATAAGAACAATGAAACATAGAAGAAACTTTCCAGAAAATAATGAATTGTTGTTGTTGTTGTTATTGTTATGTGCTGCCGAGTCGCTTGTGACTCATAGAGATCCTATGTACAATAGCCCTAAACCCTGCACTATCCTGTGTCAATCACACTGCCTCTGACACACCCATCACGATTAACCCAGTCACTGAATCGATCCTCCTCAGAAAGGGTCTTCCCCTCTTGGGCCAAATTGGGGATTTTAAATAAAGTAATATTTCAACAGTGAATGGACTCTTAATGATGTCAATATACTTTCTTCAAAGTGCAAAGTACTTTCTCTCAAAATCCTTTCACATTTATATACTGGTAATAAAATAAAAAATTCTTGTATTATACTTATTTTGTGGGAATCAACTAGAATATCCAAACAGCTGTCTTTTGAAATGATATGTAAATACTGGGCATCTTCATAAAATTTAATAAAGACTTAGTTGGACTACAAATTTGTATAAATAAGAAAGAACCATTAAAACATATTTATTTTATATAATTTTGCCAGAGATTAATGGATTTAGTAGTGTAACTATTTTCTCTTTGCCTCTAAGTTGTATTTTGCTTTCTCTAATAAAATATATTTGAGTAGTTTTATCTTTTATCTTTTTTAGCAGTTTTATCTATGCAAAACAAGTGAAAAGATAGGCAAAATAATTACTGGAAACATCCTTACATTATTTCTCTATGGATGATACTGGATATGATGTCATTATTTGTTATTATTAATAAAATTGTTTATATAATTTACTGTTGTTGTTGTGTTCCATAGAATTGGATCTGACTCATAGCTGACTCTCCAGTGGGTTTTCAGAGGCAGTTTAATGCAGGGGAGGAGATTGCCCATCCTTCTTCTGTAGAGCAGCTAGTGGCCTCAAAGAACATGCCTTCAGGATTGCAGCACAGCTTTTTGCTGCTAGGCCACCATTGCTCCTAATTTTATTTTATTTTTTTTTCTGTTTGAATATCTCATACAAAGATATTTTACTTGTTGTGCCTCCTTAGACACCTCTTAACTGGGACAGTTAATTAGACTTCATTTTATTTATTTTAATTTTTTATGATTTTGACATTTAGAATAGTCAAAGCCTGTGGTGCAGTCTCAAAGGTTTGAATTCACAAGCCACTCTGTGGGAGAAGAATTTCAATCTCTTCCTGTGTGAATTACTGCCTCTGAAAATTTCCTGTAGGGTCAGCTACAGATCAGTTAGGACTCAATGATATGCATTAATGAAACAAGTAGAAATGTGAAGGATGTTTCTCAACTGAGATTTACCTTATGCTTTTCTTATGATGATGACACAGGGACCAGTGACTTTAACAACTGACTCAACCATGGTGAATATTGTAAGAGTCATACAGGATAGCACAAGGTTCTAATCTGTTGTCAATAGATTCACTGAGAATAGTAGTTGACTCAGTGGCATTGAACAACAACAGATCAGGTGTGCCACCTGAAGGATGCAGGTGCAACTGAACAAGTCAGGAGCTTTTCAGTTCCTTCACATAGACTTGAAAGTTGGTCAATGAATAAGAAAGAATAATTATTAATGTCTTTTAACTGTAGTGGTGGACAACAGTATTGATTATACCATGGATTGAAGGAAAGAAAAAATAAATCAAAACAACCAAACAATTATGTCTTTGAAGAAGTGTATAGGAAGCTCTTTGGAGATTTGTCCCACATATTTTGGGAATGTTAGAAGGCTGTGTCATTCCCTCGAGAAAGACAGCATGCTTGATAAAGTCGATTAGAAAGGAAGAAAAGCACCTGCAAGGAGATGAGTTGACATAGTAATTGCAACATCAGGTCAGTAATATTTAGATTGAGACAAGCTTGGCAAAGTTTATGCTGTACTTAGGGTAGCAACGTATACATTACTTAGAAACATCATACAACCACAACACTGAATATTATAACTCATTTTTTTTAAACCACAGAGAAAATACCACATTGAGCACTTTATATTATTCATTCTTTCATAAAGTTTAGCTCATTAATCATGGTTATTTTAAATTTCATGTCAGATAGTTTCAAAATCTATGCCATAACGGACTCTGGTATTATGTGTGCTTGTTCTCAGAGTTCAGAGTATGCCTTGCAATGATTTTTTTTCTTGTTTATTTTAATAAAAAGCTGAATAGGATATATCAGCTAATAGGAACTGAGGTAAATATTCTTTTAATATAAGATTTTATTTTATTTAATCTTGCAGGAGTTTGTTATTGTCATTGAGTACAATACAGTTGGAAACAACTCATAGCTGCCCCTCCAGTGGATTTATATTGGCAGCACAATTCCTTAACACTAAACCCTGGTGGGCTAGTGGAAAGAAGCTATGCTGCAATTCCAAAGGCACACAGTTCAAGTCTACCAGGTACTCCACCACAGAAAAATGGACAATATCCTCAGCTTCAATTTACTATCTCTGAAAACCCACCGGAGGATTGGTTCCAACTCAAAGGTACACAAAGACAAGAAGGTAAGAGTCTAGCCGAGTTAATATTTAGATGTAATTTTAGGAACTCCTTGGTCCTTTAGCCACTTATTTTTTCCTCACTTTTCTTTTAGAATCTCTACTGTATGTTTTTAAAATTGTCACAATATCTAATGACTTGCAGTCTTTTGGCCTCTATTCCATTGTTTTAACCCTAGGACTCTATTAGTATGGTGGCAAGGTATGTAGAAAAGACAGCATTCTACAACCTTGTGAATATATCTCAGTCTTCAGTTTCCATGTGCCCCAGGCTGGTGTCTTTTTGTCTTTATTCCCACCTGAGAAGATACAGGACTGTTTGAAGAGGCTGAATTGGGTAATTGCCCTTCTCCTAATGTCAGATAAGACTATAAAAGTAATTTTCACTACAGAGAAAGCCTTTGTTAGAAAGAATACCCTGGTACATTTTCTAAAAAATTATAAAACCCACAAAAGTATGAAAGTTCCCATTTAGACTGTGGTCATCAGAACTTTCTTTTTCTCAAGTTAGTCAGACTCCGCATTCAGCAATTAATGACAATTATTGTAAAGTATTTCTATCACTTTCTTTATTTCACTGGACTTGTATTACATGTAAGCAGATCTAAGTTGTGTTTTCTCTGAATGCTTCAGTGCTGGGTGAATAAATGCACTGCACCTTAATCACTCTCCCCATCTCCATAACGACTAATAGACACAAAAAACGCACTTTCGGGGAATGTAGAAACTAAATAAGACATCAAGCTTGTACTTTAAGGGGAAATTATTACCCTCTGAGGTAATGGAAATGTTTCCTGTTTTATCTTAGTAGAGGAAGAAGGACTGTTCCTTGTATGTCAGTAATTCCAGGTGGTGGCTTACCCTAAATATAAGCACTTAGTATTACCTAAAGCCCACAGTAGGTCTTTACTAATTCTATAAACTTTCTCTACTCTATTTCTGTATGCTTTAATGTATCATCATTGTGTTGTTGTTGTTGTTGGATGCTGTTATTAATTCCTTATCCTTGTTTATAAAGCAACAACAAACTAAGCCTATAATTAAAAAAAATTTCACAAAAAATACTTCAGGTAAACATAGCTTTATTGATGCTGTTGTCTGGTTTTCATATGCCATATCATCATCAGTGATTCCCAGTGATCATGTTATTGTGGTTATTATTGTTCGGTGCTGTCGAGTTGAGTACAACTCATAGGGACCTTATAAATAACAGATTTGAACATGGTCCTATCCTGTGAAATCCTTATGATCGCTGAAACATTTGATCCCCTTTACTGTAGTCACTGTGTCAATCCATTTCACTGAGAGTCATATTCTCTTTAACTAACTATCTACCTTTCTATGGTGTCTCTTTCCAAGAAAGTCCTGTCTAACTAATGCCCAAAATACATGTAAAGAAGTTTGCTTCATCATCTTTGCCTATAAGGAGCACTCTGGCAAGTGAACTTTCTCCAAGACATATCTCTTTGTGGTTTTTAGGGTCCATGAGATATTCAGTATTCACCTCCAATACAGCAACGCAAAGGCATCGATTCTTTTTTTATCTATTAACTGTCCAGCACTCAGATGTATAGTAAGTGACTGGAAAAAATCCGTAGTTTGAATCAGGTGAACCTTGATCTCTAAACTGACATCATTGTTCTTCAGGACTTTGGAAAGATCCTTGACTTCCCTAATGCAAACCCCTTCTGATTTCCTGACAGCTGGTACCAAGTGTGTTGATTGTGGATCCAATTAAGATAAAATTTTTGACAAATTCAAAATTTCTAATTTGAATTCACCAACTGCTCCATGAGAGAATGATGGGAAGTCTCCTCCAGTGTGAAAAGTGCCCCTAAAACCCTGCTGAAAGGTGAGCTGTGAGTTGGTTCTGACTTGACACACAAAAATGACCCAACATTAACCTATTGATGGTGATGTTTTGGGCATGAATATTGCCAGATCATGCCATATATTTACAGAGTCCTATTTATCAAGGGAGCCATGAGTACTACTAAAATGTGTCAGACTTGGGAATCGATTTAAAAAAACATCTTTTCGCTCTAGACTCACTCTAAATTCAAACGCCATAGCCTGGGTTCTATAAAGAACCAACACAGCAAAATTAATGAACATGTCTCTGTGTGTGTGTGTGTGTGTGTGTGTGTGTGTGTGTGTGCGCGCGCGCACGCGCATGTGTACATCTCAATAAAGATGTATTTATACAAAGGATATAACTCATGTATTTGCAGAATGTGGAAAGTCCTGACACTGTGACATAAAGCTGCAGAAATTGATGAATCTCACCAGTGGACAATAAGGCAGGCCATTGGTCCAAGCAACCAGATAGGTAAGGAGCCAGATGTACTATCAAACTAAGCTGAACACATTTTGACACAAGAAAGGAGCTTTTTAAAAACATAAAGCTATTGATATTTTCTTTTTGTAAAATGGGACAACTGCAGGAATTCAAATAGATTTTTGTATATTATCAAGTCTATTTTGACTCTTAGAATAATATGTATGTGTGTGTATATGGGAGTTATTGTGGCTTGGTGAGTAAGAGTGAAGAGCTGTGATGCTAATCTAAAGGTTATTGTTGTTTGTTGTTGTGTACCATAGAGTCAGAACTGATCCATAAGCTGACCCTCTGGAGAGTTTTCAGAGGCAGTTAATCACACAGGAGGAGATTGCCCATCCTTCTCTCACAGAATAACTGTAGGCCTTGAACCAAGTGCCTTCTCAATTGCAGTGAAGCTTCTTGCCACTAGGCTACCAGCGTTCCCTAAATCTTTAACTAACTATCTAACTAACTAACTAACTAACGTAAAGGTAGTTGATTCAAATTCACCAGCTGCTCTGAGGTAAGAACAATGAACCATCTCTTCCTATGTAATGTATAATCTGTGGAAATCTACTGGACATTCAACAAAAGGTTGATTCAAAGTAGATGGCACATAACAACAGCAATCACAACAATCACACACACACACACACACACACACACACACACACACACACACACACGAATGCCAAAGGCTTCTAGGCTATAACCTTCTTAGGAATATCTTCAGTTTTTCTCCCAATGACCATCTGCTAAGTTTAAAGACAGGACCTTTGTATAAGCACATACATGTATAATCATTTTGCCAAAAGAACTCCTTTGAATAACCATATACATTAAAATATTTTTGCTACTTATAAGAATGTAAAAGCCAAGGTGAGCTTAGTCTTCACTTTTTGAAGTGAAATTTTGGAAAAAAATGAGCATCCAAATTTATAAAGCTTTTCAAGAATTTCTAAAATCCTATCAAAAAGAAAAATGTGCCTACTTTTCCAGCTCGGTATGAAATGAGAGGACATAAGGCAAGGGTATTGCTAGGCAACAAATTCTAAAGACAGATCAAAGTGTCATGCATATCAAGCAGGTTGTGAGGTCAACGTGCCGAAAATATCATAATATACATTAACACCAGTGAATGGCATCCTGAAAACACCTTTTGAAAGTAGTTCTGACAAATCAAACATCTGCAGACATTACCTCCACAGGAAACACCACCTTGTGTTGCAGAACCAGATCATATTCTTATTGGAAGGGAGCACAGTTCACAGGAATACAAAATAAAAGTGAATTATAAGAAAAAAATCCACCCTGAATTTGTTTGTTTTTATATGTGATTTGATTGCCTGGATATTTGAAATTTAGTAAATAGTAAAATATATATTAACTTTTTAGGTGGATGTTGTTAAGTGCTGTCGAGTTGTATATGACTCATAGCAACCCTATGAATGAAAGACCTGAACACTTGTATAACTTTCATAGTTTCTCCAAGTTCACAGAGTTTGCAGAGACAAGCTATTTCGGAGGCAAGCTATGTCAGAAGTGGATGCCACTCCTGCTTCCAAGCTTGTTTTAATCAGAGAGCTTCACCAAACACTATCCATCAAGGATAATCATTACTGCTTTTGACACATCAGTGTCACATGTCACAGTGTTCAGTATCACAGCAACCACGAGTTACCTCTGTACAGCAAATGGCCAGACCAATGCTATATCACTTAGAAGAATGTTTGACCAAAAACAATTAGGTAAGAAGATATATTTTAATTCTGTAATTTTTTTAATGCTCAAAACTTTTTTTAGAAACAAAGAATGTGATAAATGATAAAGAGTTGTTCCTTAACTTAGACTTAATATTTCTAAATTCATACAAACTCTTAATTCTCTTAAGAATTTCACTGCCAACATAAAAGCAGATACTATTCTTACACCAGTTGTTCTGAGGAATTATCAGCTGTGAATCAGTTTTGACACCCTGGCACTTAACAATAGCATTAGGAGTTCAATTTAAAGATTTTATTATTAATTCTTTCATTATTTTTTTACTTTTGTCTGTCTTCATGCTTTCCTTTGTATTTTGATAAGTTTTATTGCATCATTTACTCAGATTTTTTCCCCTCAACTTTCTGACCAGATGCAAGACCTGTGTTATTAATAATCAATTTGCAATAATAATTCCTCAGTAGGGTGTTTTGTCACCACACACGAAGAGAAAGATCTCTGTACATATTACTTTCTCTTTCACGTTATTGATGTCAGAATGTTCTCATTTTTTCTAAACTTGACAAATACACAATCACAGATTCTGTTTCTATGGGCTTAATAAACCTCTTTTCCATTGTTTCATGTATTTTTGTGTATTTAAAATTTAAATTTATGTCCTAATTCACCTTCTGTCCTTGACTTCTTCGTTCTTTATTACTCAACTAAGTGGAACATACAATAGTGTATCTTCTGGTCTACTTGTGAAATAGTTTTCTTTTCCTTCTGGCTGTTATTAATCTTAGCATGAACTTATAATTATTTAATAGCCACAAGTAAGTATCCCTTAGTATATATCCTATTATTTGTGTTCACTATTATTCTGTATTATTTTGGCTTTATGCAGCAAATGTGTTTTAGGGAGAGGCTCTGTTTAAAGATTGTTTGTTATTGTCTTTGTTATGTGCCGTCGGGTCGTTTGCGACTCATAGCGACCCTATGTACAACAGCCCTAAACCCTGCTCTATCCTGTGCCAATCTCATTGCCTCTGACACACCCATCCCGATTACCCCAGTCACTGAATCAATCCACCTCATAGAGGGTCTTCCCCTCCTGCGCTGTCCCAGCATTATGTCCCTGTCTAAAGACCTGTCTCTCCTTACAACATGTCCAAAGTATGTCAGACGGAGCCCCAGAATCCTTGCCTCCAAGGAACAGCCTGGTTTAACCCTCTCTAGGATGAATTTGTTTGTTTTCTTGGCAGTCCATGGTACATTCAATACTCTTCTCCAGCACCACAGCTCAAAGGCTTCAATTCTCCTTCTATCCTCCCCAGTCATTGTCTAACTCTCTGATGCACAACAAGTGATTGCAAAAACTATGGCCTGTATCAGGCACACTTTAGTCTCCAGAGAGACACCACTGCTCTTGAGTACTTTAGAGAGGTCCCTAACCGCAGACTTTCCCATCGCAATACGTTTTTTTTTTATTTCCTGGCTACTGGTGCCAAGAGTGTTGACCGTGGAGCCGAGCAAACTGATGCTGTGAACAATCTCAATCTCTTCGCCATCCATCCTGATGCTACCGATTGGTCCAGTGGTGAGAATTTTTGTCTTCTTGACATTGAGCCATATTGAAGATTTAAAGATTATTGATCTTAAAATACGTAATTTTTTAAAATATTTTATGAACCAATGGAGGAATTTTATGTTCTGAAAAACAATGTATACCAAATTCATGAAATTTATATGTAAACCAGTATAAAATTTTTAAAAATAAATACAATTAAAAAGTAAATTAATAAATTGGAATTTATTAATTAATAGACTTACGCATTATGATCATCAGTTATATCTGGGATCATCTGAGCATGTGTGTGTTTGTACATGTCTCTGTTAATCTTCCAGGCTGTGATAATATAATAATTCAATTGAAGATGTCTTGAGAGTTAAATTTAAATATAGTTGATTGACAGGGAGAAAGAATGCATATTTTATGTATAATTTAGTTTTATGTCTCAAAAAATAGAGACTCTCTACTTTGGGAATTTTGTTTACTAAATATAATTATTTGTTTTCTAGGATAATTCAAATCATGATTGGAAGGGTGAAGAGATGGTGCACAAGAGGAAAACCTTGGATTAAATAGATTGACACAGTAGCTGGGGTGATGGAGGTGAGCGTGTAGGAGGCAGTGAGATTGGCTCAGGATAGGGCAGAGTTCAGAGCCATTGAGCATAGGATTTGCAGTATACTTGACAACACATAACAAAAACAGGATAATAAAAGCATCTTGTTTCCTTAAAAGTTATACTTTTGTGAACAATTGTGTGCCCTTAATTATTATTGTGATATTCACATTATGTGAAGATACATCTTATTATTTTTGAGGATGGTAACATCACTCTGGAGTTTCCAAGCTACTATTGGCTCCAAGGAGAAAAATAGGGGAATTCTTCCCATGTGATGGAAAACTGCTAGAGTATAAATTTGTATTGCTCCAAACTCTACTGTGGTAAGTTTGGGGTTTGAGGTACATTAAAAAGCATAGCTTTAACTTCAAATTAATAGCATTATCACTAAAACATTACTTAGTCAAGAACTCTTGAAATCACTATGTAAGAGGTATTAATAAATGTTTGAATGTCTTGCATGCCTAGTTAAGAGTCTCAGTTTATCTCTATATCAATCCATCTTTCTATCATCTATCTATCTATCTATCTATCTATCTATCTATCTATCTATCTATCTTTCTTCCTCTCTTGTGGTGTATCTCCCATTTCCAAACACAATGTCCTTCTCCAAGGAGTGATCCCTCTTGGATAGATATTTATTGTTCTTATGTACCATCGAGTTGAAGCTACCTCATATTAAACTCTCTAGGAGATTTTCAGAGGAATTTAATCATATGAGGAGAGATTGTGCATCTTTCTCCTGTCAAGCAGCTGGTGGATTAGAAATTTGTGCCTTTGGTGGACACTGTTAGCTCCTTACCAAAGAGAAAGACCCTAGATGGAATAGTTAAACTCAGTTACTGGAGTAATGGGAGTAGGTGTGTCAGAAGCAATGAAGTTGGCTCAAAATAGAGCAGGGTTCAGAGCTGTTGTACATAGCATAGCTATGAGTTGTAAGTGACTTGATAGCACATGAAAACAACAACAATAAAGAAAAAAATTTTATAAAATTTATTTATTTATTTCAATTTTTCAAGAACCTTTTTAAGCTCTTTGAGAGTAACTCTATTGAAATGACTGTATCAATAGTAGTTTATTTCTGTAATATTTTTGGTCCAAAAACAGAGAAAACTTTGGAGACAACAAAACTATTTGCATCTAGAGAAATGAAAAGTAAGAAAAATCCAAACAACTGTATTGATGCAAAGTATTCTTCATAACAGAAAATTTCACATGTGTTACTAACCATGAAACCAACCAAGAGTAAGTGGGATTAAAACAGAAGTGTGGCAACTAAACCAAGAAGGAGGGGTATTTGGAACAGAGCCACAGGATCTCTGTTTTATAAGCTTGAAATCTCAATTGTAGACAGGGATAAAACTCTTATGAATAACCAGCCAATTCAGACAGATGTTTAAAAGACATCATTGATTAAAGAGCATTTGTTTAGTTGAAAAGTTAATTCACTTTGACAGATGAGTACTTCACTGCAAATATAAATATACTTTGTTCTGTATTAATTCATTCCATCGATAATTTGAAGCTAACTAAATTTGATGTTACTTTGTACTCCTGGAATATTTTCATCAGTTCAAAAAGCAATTTAAAATTTAAATACTTTGTAAAATATTATTGGTATCAAGAGAGATACAAAGGTAATGTTAATACATTTTTCTGTTTTGAACAGTTACAGAATTTTGATCTATCACTCAAAATTTTATATTTTAGTAATGTGGAAAATGTATATAATGTAAAATATCGTAAGTTCTTGAATTATATAATATACAATATATAATATCTTTGAATTTTGCTAAATACATGAATTACGAAGAGTGAATATAAAATGGAGTTTGGATTTCATGCAATTATAGAATAAATTAGAGTTTGGACTTCAATAAGAATTATCAGTTTTATGCGAGATTTTAAGTAACATTTAATTCAATACTTAAAAAAATATTATTGTACCAGGATACAGAAACTGTAATGGATAAGTAACTTTTAATAAATCAAGGGAAAATGAATTCATAAATAGTATGAAAAGTATAATTTGTGGCACTAAAACCAGAACAAAAATAATAGCTGCCAAGTTGATTCATTTCAAGCACAAGTGCATGTCAAATTAATAGTAAATTCAAAGTATTCAGATAATTAATCAAATTTAGTGAAAATATAAATACATATTAGTTCCACTTTATATTCATATCTCAATATTAAGAATACAAAATTCTTACCACTGGGCCATTAGGTAATATTATGATGTATGGAGAAAAGATCGAAGTTGTCAAGGACTTCATTTTACTTGGATCCACAATCAACACCCATGCCAAAAACATTCAGTAAAACAAACAACTTGTTACAGTGGAAAATTCTGCTGTCAAGGACCTTACTAAAGCCTTAAATCGCAAGACCATCAGTTTAAAGATTAATGCTTGTCTGATTTAAGCCATGACCCAGAATAGACCAAGGTTCCACTTTGTTGTTGTTCGTAGGGTTACAATGAGTCATAATCTACTTTACAGCCCCTAAAAACAATGGCAATAACAATATTTTACTAGTAATACTTTAATAAGTGATAATTATCAGTGCAAATTATCAGTGAAGGATATTTCATGCAAACCTTAAAACTTGTTTGGTCTGAGGAAATAGATAAATGGGGGTTTTTTGCCTTTTGTACACGTGATGTCAAAAGTCGTAAGTATCCCTTTCCTTTCCCTTGCTTCCCCCTTTCCCATATTACATCTGAAAAGGATGTAGGGCATATACATGGAAATCAAGTATGTTATATGCTGTATGTCACCAACCCTCTTACGGACTAAAAATTTATTTCCTCAACTGGTAGATGTTTTTCAGTAGCTATAACACACAGCCAGCAGCCCTATTCAGATATTGCCTAGGTTTAAGACAGGTGGAATCCCCTGGGTGGTGTAAATAAGTTAAATCAACACATCTTGCTGTAATCAAAAGTCAAGAAGCTAACGTACATTTTGAGGTGTATCATAAGAAAGACTTGGTGATCTATTGCCAGAAGATTTTCCATTTCAAATCCTGTGGTGTACAGTTCTACATTGATATATATGGGGTTGCAATGACTATGAGTCATATTGTCAGTAACTGGGGTGTTTTGTTTTGTTTTTTCTTAAACTGCTTCGACCAAGTCATCCCCAACCTTGCAAAGGGTAGCCTCACTCCCTTTACTAACTACATTACTGAATTAGTGTTTTAGACCCCACTCTCAAATCTGAACAATACTAGGGGAGCGTCTTACTCTAGATTTTACATTGGCATCAGTTGAAGCTTTTAATAGATACTCTATACTAGTGAACTTTCTTTCTGCCAAATTATGTTTCTTTCTCCAAAATTCCATAGAACTTCTAAGACTTCACACACAGGTAATATTTGATAAGCTGTGTCTCAGAGTTTACTTCCTAGAGAATCTAACTTATTAGAAAATCCTTACATCTAATGTATTAGGTACCTGAATATTTACATGTAAGATAATAAAATCTAAAATCACCATATTTTTTTCTATAATTATATTTTATTAATTTTCATAAACATTTACAGAGATTTTGGGTTTCCATTCATTCACCACTGCACCATTCTCTCTACCCTCTTCCCAGTTTGTTCTTGTCCAAATGCCACAGTGCTTGTCAAAGCCAGTTCTGATTAATCTTCTTTGTCAGTGTGTCCTTTGCCATTCCCTATCACTCCTCCCTGAGAGAGACTTCACCCTGAGTCATAAGGAAAAGGGGATGGCGTATTCTCTTAGCTACTTCCTGCTGAAAAGGGACGCTGTGGGTTTCAGGGTGAAGATCTTCTCTCACTACTCTAAAGGGCCCCTTTGGCAGTAGGAAACACATAGACTATTATGGAGATTGATTTTGGAATTTAGATGCACTCTTATTGATTGTGCTTGGCCATACATGTTCATATTCTTGAAGATGTATCATGGGGGTGTTGCAACCTAGAAGACACAAATTTGACTAACAAGTTATAAGTACATGAGTCAAAAATTATGGAAAAGTAAAAGAAAAGATTCTTTCATTGTTCCACAACCCCACCCCCCCAGGTCGCCTCCACCATGCAGCCCTCACTCTAGACTCCTGTGATGACAGAAACACCCAGTTATATATGTCTTTTAAACAGTTCCCTCCCTCCTCCACCTCAGTGCAGCACACATCATTGAACCCATCTTACTCAGTCTCTCCCCAACCCTAAGGACAGTCCCATTCTACAACAGTGGCATCATGTAATATTTGTCCCTTTGTGACTGGGATATTTCACTCAGCATAATGTTCTCCAGAGTCAACCATTTTGAATAATATTGCATGAGTTCCTTGTTTTTTAATGCAGCATAGTATTCCATTATGCAAATATACCACAGCTTCTCTAGCCATTCGTTTGTTGATGGGCACTTAGGTTGTTTCCAACTCCTTGCTATTGTGAACAAAGCTGCAATGAACATGGGTGTGCATATATCTGCTTGGATGTCAGCTATGGTCTCTTCAGGGTATATTCCCAGTAGTGGAATTGCTGGGTCAAATGGTATCTCTATTTGCAACTTTTTGAGAAAGCGCCATACTGCTTTCCACAGGGGTTGCACCATTTTACACTCCCACCAACAGTGAATCAGGGTTCCAGTTTCTCCACAACCTCGCCAGCATTTGTTGCTTGCTATTCTGTTAAATTTTGCTATTTTGACTGGGGTGAAATGATATCTCATAGTTGTTTTAATTTGCATCTGTCTTAGGGCTAGGGATTTTGAGCATTTCTTCATGTGCTTGATCTCTTTTATGCAAATATTTACAATCAAAGATAAATCTGTGGCTATCAAGTCAAGACAGATTTACAAAGACTTTAAAAATCAGACAGGAGCAGTCAGGTAGGGCTTTTCAAGTATGCATATGTTTATTAACGTACTGTTACATATTTCTCCTTGAAGAGCTGTTGGTGGGTGTTGGACATTAACTTTTCAGTTAGCAGTCAAATGTTAAGGAGTAGAGTAAGGCTTCTTAGTTGTCATAAACCCCAAATGCTCATCCACTGTTTTATTATCAATTCTGATTCATAATAGCCTTCTATTGAGTTTCCAACGCTATAATTCTTCATGGGAGTAGGATACTTCATCTTCCTTCATGTATCCTTCAGTTGTTGCTGTTAATGTACTGTCGAGTCAGAACAGAGTCATATATGACTCTTCAGTGGGTTTGCAGAGGCAGTTCATTTCAGAGGAAGAGGTTGCCAATCTATGTCATGAAGGCCTCTTTAGTTATGACAGGAAACTCAAAATTCCTAGCATATCCACCCTTATCATAAAAGTATATGTGTTTACTATATTACCCACTAATCTATAACACTTCAAATATTTCCCCAAATCTTTTAAATTCAGAGACTGCTATTACCCAAAATTGCCATATAGCCATCTTCCTTTGTTAAAGGTGGACTGAATTTGTTGCTGTGACTGAAAATTTAGTACTTCCTCAGACCCCTCTTCCTTCCAAAGTTCTGTTCATGAATCATGGATGATCTTCTTGCTAGTTTTTCTCAATCCTAAATGATCTTTAGCTCCAAGTACATCCCAAGATTTGAAGCCTATACTTTTAGATTTTAGACCTTGCCACACTTCTTTGTTTTGTCTCTATGAAAAAATATATAGATAAGTCATTTAAATTATTTTCCCCTGACTGCATTGCACTCTCTTCGGGGGAGGGCGTAGGCTCTTGTCATACCTTTCTGTGATTAAATATGTTTATAACTTACTTTGATTTTTCATATTCAAGTCTCTTGTCTGCAATATTTCTCTGCCATTCAATGTCTGTTTCACACTGTCAAATTTGTCGTTACCAATAAATGATTCTGTTCTGTTTCAAGAATAGTATCCCTGCCTTTCTCAAACCATCTATTTGTTAAATTATGTCCTCTAGTACCAAGATATACTTGACCATAGACAAAATTTCAATGCAGTATTATTTTACTGTGTTCCAGGAGATTAAAACAGTTCAAAATAATTGTGTAAAAGGTGATTATTTGACAGCAAAAAAAAAAAAAGAAAATTATAGGCATTCATGATACTAACATGGTTATGGGTCTTTGTTTTAAAATAACTTTTGCAATTTTCTCAGTTTAAATATATTCTCTAACAGTCTGAAACAGATATTTCTCATGGTTGAAGATATGGATAGTGGAAATGGATAGTAAGTATATTTCTGGGGCCCAGAGGTTTAACTACCAAAAAACACATGAGCACTATGACAAATAATATAATTTCTATATAATCTTTCTGAAGAATATTTTTCAGTCTTGAACAGCACCTAGCACATCTGTTACACATTTATTACTACAATGCTAAGTAGATGCAGAGGCATTCAAGTGCACTATTGTGAAATCAAAAGGCCAGTGGTTTAAATCTACTAGCATCTTTATTGGAAGAGAATGATGAAGTTTGTTTTCATAAAAATGTATCATATTCTGTTCTGAAATGTCACTATGTTCTGAAATCAGAAGGCAATAGTTTGGGTTTGTGGTGACAAAAATATTATTTACTAGTGCTGGGAAAAAGTTCCTTATGTATTATTTTTATTCCTTTTTTGTGTTGATTTGAATTGATGTACTACAAAAATTGTTTTGAATATGTACTTAACACCCAGGATGTTCTATTACTTCTCATTGTTGTTGTTGATTGTCTTCAAGTCAAGCACGACACATAGCGATCCTATGAACAAAAGGCCTGAAGCATCTCTACAACTATCGACATTTATCAAAGTTCATTGAGTTTCCAGAGGCATGTTGTTTAGGAAATGGATGCCACTACCTCTCATATAACAGGTTAAATACTATTCTCTCCAAAATTAAACACTTCTTACTGAATAATACTGTGGAAAAAGACACAATTACACTCATCAATGAACCTAAATTGTTGCCATCAAGCAAAGTGTAGTATAAGGAAAAATGGCACCTCATTATGTTAGAACATTTTCCCTCCCTAGATAGGCTTTCACATTTCCTCTCTTCACAAACATTCAACTCTCAGTCACATCTTTACTTTCTGATAATGATAAACACATTTTTTTTTCACCTTTGCATCTTTTTTTTCATTTTAAAAGCAATTTTTAATTGAGATTTTAATAAAAGTTTATAGAGAACTTGGATTTCCATTAATTCATTGTTACACATTTTCCCCTGCCTCCCCTCCCCCCAAATTCGCTTTTCTCTTTGGAAAAAAAAATAATTCATTGTTATACAGTCCCCCTCCTCACCCAGACCACTTTACTATACAGATCTTATTCTGGACTCCTGTCATGCCAATAATAATTATATATTTCTTTTACAGAGTTCTCTTCCTCGTCTGTTTTATCTGTGGGCTGGGAGAAAATTACAATAATGAATGAATGGAAATACAAAACCTCTGTAAATTTTAATTAAAACTACTACTACTACTACTAAATAATAATAACAATAAAATTTTAAAAACATAAAATTCAGTGGAGGGTCACCTAGAAGTTGGCTCCAAATCATTGGCTATCAATAAGTTGATATAGTAAAATATCATAATTATGTATATTTTCAAATTTTGGTTTGTATTTGTTTCCTGTATTTAATTGTCGTTGTTGTTTTTGTTGTTGATTGCCTTCGAGTAAAGCACAACCTATAGTGACCCTATTAACAAAAGTCCTGAAGCCCCTCTGCAACTATCAACATGTATCAAAGTTCATAGAGATTTTGGAGGCATGTTGTTTAGGAAGTGGATGCCACTCCTGCTTCCAATGTATTTAATTGCCATCTATGAAATCTAGATATTGCATACTTTAGGAATTTAACATCCTCATGGTCTTCTAAATTACTTGCTATGCATCTGAAGGCTGGGCAATGACTAAAGATGACAGAAGAAGAATCAATGCCTTCGAGTGGTGGTGTTGGAGAATAGTAATGAAAATCTTTTACACTGCCAAGACAAAAAGGTCTATCTATACTGGAGAAAGTGGTGCTCCTTGGGGGCAAGGTTGCTAAAACTCTGTCTCACATACTTTGGACATGTTGAAAGGAGGTATCAGTTCTTGCAGAAGGATATCATGCTTGAAAAGGTAGAAGGTCAGTGTTAGAGAGGAAGACAACAAGATTATTGATATAATGATTATGGCAATATATTTTGGAGATGCATACAAAGGTGTATTAGAGATGGTAAGGTTAGCTCAGGATAGTGCAAAGTGTATAGCTATTGTTCATAGGGTTATTATGAGTAATTGTTGGCTTGACAACATAAGCAACAACATCCATCTCTCTCTCACTCTCTCATATATATAATAATATAGAATATAGAATAATTATATATATAATATATACTATTATATAATATATAATATATACTATTATATATGCTATTATATAATATATACTATATGCTATTATATAATATATATTATATATAATCTACATAATATATATAGTATATATATTACATATATATAAAATAAATATAATGAAGAATGCAAACGCAAAGGCAGAAGAGAAAGAAAAGACCAAGATGGATGTCAGATGAGACTCTGAATATTGCATTAGAGCTCTGAGAAGCAAAAGCTAAAGGAAGAAATCAAGAAATTAAAGAGCCATGCAGAAAATTTCAAAGGGCAGCTCAGAATGATGAAGCAAGCTATTATAATGTAATGTGCAAGTGCAACAATGAATGAATGGAAGCCCAAAATCTCTGTAAATGTTCATTAAAATTAATAAAATATAATTTTTCAAAAAAGGAAATGTGCAACGAACTAGAGGCAGAAAATCAAAAGGGCATTACTTGGTCAGCATTTGTTGCTTTGGGTAGAGTCTTAAATGATCCAAGAAGCATTCAAAGAAGATAGAAGGAGTATACCGAGTCACTATTGTTTGTTGTTGTTGTTCTGTGCCATCGAGTCATTTGCGACTCATGGCGACCCTATGTACAACAGCCCAAAACCCTGCTCTATCCTGTGCCAATTGCATTGCCTCTGACACATCCACCCCGATACCCGAGTCACTGGATCAATCCACCTCATAGAGGGTCTTCCCCTCCTGCTCTGTCCCTCCACCCTACCAAGCATGATGTGCTTCTCCAAGGACCTGTCTCTCCTTACAATATGCCCAAAGTATGTCAGACAAAGCCCCAGAATCCTTGCCTCCCAGGAGTAGCCTAGTTTAACCCTCTCCAGGATGAATTTATTTGTTTTTTTGGAAGTCCATGGTACATTCAATACTCTTCTCCAGCACCACAGCTCAAAGGTGTCAATTCTCCTTCTATCCTCCCTAGTCATTGTCCACCTCTCTGATGCATAACAAGTGATTGCAAAGACCATGGCCTATATCAGGTGCACCTTAGTCTCCAAAGAGACACCGTTGCTCTTGAGTACTTTAGAGAGGTCCCTAACAGCAGACTTTCCCATCGTGATACGTTTTTTGATTTCCTGACTGCTGGTGCCAAGAGTATTGACTGTGGAGCCGAGCAAACTGAAGCTGTGAACAATCTCAATCTCTTCACTATCCATCCTGATGCTGCCAATTGGTCCAGTGGTGAGAATCTTTGTGTTCTTGACATTGAGCCTCAGTCCATACTGAAGGCTGCAGTCCTTGACCCTCTGTAGAAAGTACATGAGGTCCGTCTCAGTTTCAGCAAGCATGCTGCCCTGGATGTGCTTATTTCATTGTACCAAAAAAATTGGAGGACAGCCACCTTTCCAACTGACTGGAAGAGATCGATATTTGTTCCCATTCCAAAGAAGGGTGAGTCGACATAGTGAAGCAATTATCGAAAAATAGCATTAATTGCACATGTAAGCAAGATTCTGCTGAAAATTATCCATAAACAGCTGCAGCAACAAGTCAACAGAGAACTGCCATGTGTGTAGGGTAGGTTTAGAAGAGGCCGTGGTACCAGGGATATCAAAGCTAATGTTAGATGGATCTTGGCAGAAAGCAGAGTGCCAGAGAAATAGCTATCTGTGTTTCTTTGAGTATGCAAAGGCTTTTGATTGCGTGGATCACAACAAACTGTGGTTTACTCTAAGATAAAGAATCCTAGAACATTTGATTTTGCTTATGCAAAACCTATACTTGAATTAAAGGCAGTCATCAGAACAGGTGTGTCAGAGACAGTGAGGTTGGCACAGGATAAAGCAGGATTCATGGCTCTTATACATTGGGTTACTATGAGTAGCGAGAGACTCAATGGCAAGTAACAATAAACATATACATTTCTATTTCTTTTTCTATTTCTATTATTTATATATATTCAAGTTGAGTTTAATATTTTTAGTAGTTGTTTGATACACTTATTTATGTTCTGCTATTGTTTTTTTTCATTACTTCAAATTTAAACAAGATCATGCTGTCCTCTTCACCACAAATTAGTCTATTCTAAGAAATTGTATGATTTAGCCTTTCTTTTTAATAAGTATAACCTCTCCAAATTGTATTTTTTGAACCTTATTTGATGGTGCCCAAACTTCTATTTTGATGACAGGTTTAAGTTTTATTAACATATTGTTTTCTCCATCTTCCAGATCATTCGTGAAATTGTTAAATAAGATAAGCCTGATCCCTGTAGCAGTCCACTAAATGAACTGATATCTGTTTGTTATACTTCAGTCAATTCATATCCACAATTCTCTGCTTTCAACCAGACAAGTCAATTTGAATTATTTTATCACTCTTTTCTGGAACATAATAAATAATTTCATTTGCTATTTTTAAGTACATATAGTTGATACCCATGACATTATTGGCTTCTTCAGCATGACTGTGCTCAAAGTATCTGAGTCTTTTCCTTATGAGTAATTTTTAAATTTGAGTTTTAATTTTTAATTAATTTTTAATTCTTTGTAAATGTGAGGGCTTTTTTAAAAAAAAAAAAACCACTTCAATAGCACAAATGAAATAGTTTTCTTTTCTAGTCTTTTTCTTTCTGAGCTACTTATTTTATTTATAGTACAAAATGTATCAGTCTATTTACCCAAAGTTCAGAAATTATAATCCACTGTCCATAACTTTAGGACAGAAAGATGGGAAGTCCCCTCTTATGAAGATTTACACCTGTGAAAATTTAATAGAAGGTTATGATTACTCAGAAAAACTCTATGGCAGTGGTTTCTTACTTAAAGGATTTTTTCAAGTATGTATCTTTTTTTAAAAAAAAAAAGGAAAAATAACATTCTTTTACATTGATAATTCTTTTTCCCCAAAAATTCTCCTGAAATTTATCCTCACTAAGACAAATTTTATGTTCAACTTTTTTATTCATTTTTGTTTTTACTCCTGCTACCATTGGTGCTGCTTGTGGATCCAAGAAAATATAGTTATTAACAAATTTATGTTGCTCCATGTAGTTGCCTATTGGTACAGTGGTGAAGGTTTCTGTTTTCTTGATGTTGAGATCCATACTGAAAAATAAAACCTCTACACAGAGATTTTGTTTGAGCACTATTAAATGTTTTGGGATCATCATCTTCTCAACATTTGCCATAATTTGTTAAGAACCACACAGTCAAATGTTTTTACTTAGTCAATAAAACACAAGTAGGCATCTTTCTGGTATTCTCTGTTTCAGCAAAACACCAGAAAGATGACCCACAAAGAGAGTTCTGTAAAAGAAGAGTTTGGTAAGTGTGTCAGTCTAGATAATGCCAAATTAGTATGCCAGTGGCATTCCCAGTGGTTTGACAGATATATATTCAGTGTGAATGTAATTGATTAGGTTGTAATGTAGTTCATCTGAGAGTGTGTTTGGCATACAATGTGTGTGAAAGTTTTTGAAAAGGTCCAACTCTCTTGATCTTGAATCTGGTCTATCATCTACTAGCCTCTATTTTTGTCATGTGAGTCCGAAACCTGCCTTTTAACCCACTACTTTTATGTTTGACAGCTTCTGTAACCACGTTCATCCAGAGAAACCTCTGGTCTGACTTCTCCTTTGGACACACATTTAGCAGTGTTTCAGATATGTTCTTTTTCAGCAGCGTTGTTCAACAGCATAAGTAATTTTCTCAATATAAAACTCTCTATAAATATTTGTATACACATTTGATGCTCTTACTGGATGGATTACGTTGAGTTAATTCTGAGTCATTGTGTCATGACAAAACAATACCAGATATTATGCTATGTTTGTTTGATCCCATTTTTGTATTCTCTATTGATAATCTTCCTTATTTTCCCCAACATTTTATTAAGCATGATATGGTGTTCTTTTTTTTTTTTTTTTAAAGCTATCAAGTGATGGTGGTCCCTCCTCTTAGCTTGCCCAGAATACATGAAAGGAAATCTCTCTCTCTCTTGGTTCTAAGGAGTATACAGATTTGTTTGTTATTTGGGCATTCAGTGTATATTTAGTATTTATAAACAGCAGAATTCCTTTCCTCAACATAGAACAGTTCTGTTCTTCAATTTAAATTTTTATTTTGTGCTAAACATCATAACCAAAAAACCCCTGCTATTGACTCAGTCCTGATTCATAGTGAAGTAGCCACTGTTTATGGGGGGACATTTCTCGTCTTTTCCCTTCAGAGTTACTAGGGGATTTGAAACTTACTTTTCATTTAGCAGTGCATCTCCACATCAGAACTCAGTATAATTTTATGTTTTATTTTCATAAAAATACTTTGAATTTCTCTTCAGATTTTTCTCTATGAATCTTTATCATTATTTTTTTCTGCAAAACTATTAAATTCATCATACCATATATATTCCCAAGTGCATAAATATTCTCAGAATGGCAGGGCTATCCATATGTAATTGGGCAATCTGACCTAAATTGCATCCATAAAAGTAAAGTTTAAGTTTACAGATCCTAAATTTACCATCTGAAAATGATTGCTTGAGGATGTTTACACCAAGTAATGCCTTATCAGTATTCAGTAAGCACTGACAAAGCATAAAAGAGGGGAGAAACCACAGACATACAAGAAAGAAAGAAAGAAAGAGAGGGGAAAAAAACCCATGAACAGAAAATCAACACCCACAGTGCTTCAAGGACCCTAACTGAAAACTTACACCTCTTTGCCTGTTCTGCATAATAAGTACCCTAGCAAGCAATGATACACATATAACTTAAAGATATTTTTTGTGATTGGTTAGCATTTTTCTTTTAAAAAAGGATTATGATTTGAGATAGAATTTAGGAAACTATTTGCATGTTTTATGGAATTAGTCTTACTCAGACCATTAGGTAATTTATAATTATCACTCAAAACCCAAGGTCAGTAATTATATTGGATTATTGCTCCACTCCTCATTCTCTTACGAGGTCAAATGATTAGACCTTCAGCTATAATGAGATGGAATAACATATGATTTGTTTTAAATCAATATTAAAACTTCTGTTTAGAATCAATTGAAAAATAGATTGCCAAGAAAACAAATAGGTCTGTTTTGGAGATGGTAAAATCAAATTTCTCCTTGAGGCTAAGATTTTGAAGCTCTGTCTCACATATTCTGGACATGTGGCCAGAAGGGACCAATCTTTGGAGAGGACATCATGCTAGGAAGATCAAGAGAAGACCCCTGATCAGATGGATTGATACAGGGCAATGGGGTTGGGTTGGTGTGTGATGGACTTAGGGAAAGCTTAAGAACTGTTGTACACAGGGTCACTATGAGTCACAGGCTACTTGACGGCACATAACAACAACAACAACAACTTGAAAAATAGGAAATGGAGAAAATATCTTAAGTGATTCACATAACTCTTTTAAAGGCGTCAGTGACAAAGCAAAGTCTATAAATTTAATAAACTGTATTTTACCTTTGTATATATGATATTTTATGCCTTCTTTAAGGATATTTCTCTCCCATTCCTTAAATATTAGATAAGATCCTTGATATATACTGAGCATTAGATGATAAATAAACAATAGCTTCTTTGTCATTGTTATAATCTTAACATGATTGATCAAGCTCTAAAACATTTCAAGCCTTGGCAAAGCATCTCATTTAAACAATGATCAACTTGGGAAAAATCTTATTTAGATAAATAGTTTACCATTTTATATTATCAGGATATTTTGGAAGTTGCATTAATCACCCATGACTCTTGTAAACACTTGAATGTTGATATAAAGATGAGTGAGTGGATAGATGTGACCACAGATTATCTACTTTAGTCAAAATTTATAGTCTTGGAAATTCTACAGGCAAATTTTGCTATGTCTTTTCATATCACCCACTGTAAGTCATAATAGACTCAAGAGCAATGGAATAACTTGTGTTTTTATTAGTTATCTACATTCTTGTGGCACTGTAGGGAGCTCTGATGACCTAGAGGTAAGGTATTGCATTATCAATGCAAAGGTACACATTTTTTAAAATACCAGTTGTTCTGAAGGAGAGAGATTAATAATCTCCCATGAGATTTATTGTCTGTGGAAACCATCTGAAAGATCAGCTATGAGTCAATTTCAACTGAATGGTCCTCAAAAACAACATTGTTACTGTGGGTAAGGCTTTTGTGACTGCATGACTGTGAAGAAGTTATAGCAGGGTCTGACGACCAAGTGAACGTCAATTAGACAGTTCAACCAGTTTTGCAGGCCGGAGGTACATGATGTCAGTTTTACAATTATGCCATATTTGGAATAATCCTGAACTTACTAATACCAGTCTATCACTTTCAGTTGCTAGCTAAAGGTGCACAGTTTCAATTACCAGCTATTTTACAAGAGAAGAAAACATTGGGTATTCTGCTTCTGTAAAGATTTACAACCTTGGAAACCATACGGACAGTTCTATACCCAATAGTAGTTGATATATCTATATATTTACACACACACACACACACACACACACACACACACACACACACGTATGTATGTTGTTGTTATGTGCCGTTGAGTCGTCTGCAACTCATAGCAACCCTATGTATGTACAACAGCCCTAAACCGTGCTCTATCCTGTGCCAATCTCATTGCCTCTGACACACCTATTCCGATTGCCCTAGTCCCTGAATCAATCCACGTCATAGAGGGTCTTCCCCTCCTGCGCTGTCCCTCTACTCTACCCAGCATGATGTCCCTCTCCAAAGACCTGTCTCTCCTTACAACATGTCCAAAGTATGTCAGACGAAGTCCCAGAATCCTTGCCTCCAAGGAGCAGCCTGGTTTAACCCTCTCTAGGATGAATCTGTTATCTTTAACAAATTGTTCCAAATCTGTCACTTCAAGCAGTAAACAAATCTCAGTTTCTGAGAATTAACTTTCTAAAAGTAGTTTTCACAGTTATTCCAAAAATTGCTTCTGCTGAGCTCCTAGCTAAACTATTGGCCTCAGCTTCAATTGTCTCAAGACTCCACTGGGGGGAAAGGTACTTTCACATAGGTATTTGTAGGAAAAAGGTACTTTTCACATAGTGAATTGGTAGGAGATGAGATATTAGCATCTAAATGCACTCACTGGCTCACTTGCTCTAGGCAGGAGGTTTTAGGTCCTTGTCAGGGAGGCCTTGGGCAGGTTGTCTGATGTTAATCACAATGTGGAGGCTGATTTCCTTCCAAGTAAATTATGAAAGTGAGTTTGAGAAAGAAAGATAGAACCCACAAGGGAAGCTGCAGTCTTTTGTAACTTAAGCTTGAAAATGTCATCTATCCCTTCTGTTTATTCTCTTTGCTAGAATCAAAGAGCTAAGTCTAGACTGCACGCAAGGACAAAAAAGTAATTAGGCTTCCACTTGTGGGGTAAAGGCATTGAAGAATTTGTGAACCTATCTTTAGAACTACGGTAGTTGGATTTTCAGAATTTGAATTTAATTTTTTAAGCACTCTCCAAACTTAAACATTTACCTGTGCTGTAATCAGAGTTCCTGATGTTTTGGATCCTGCTTTATTCACATTATTATTTATTTCTTTTTCTTGTCCACCTCTAGGGTACATAAAACCAAATTCAGAGTGGAAAAAAAATCATTGCATTACTACCAATAAATATAGCTTAGTTATATTCTTGTACTTAGCAGTCAGAGACAAATGCTAACAAGCCCCTTGGTCTGATGATCTTGGTGTCTAAGAAGGACTAAGAAATCACTCCACTTAAAGGTCTTTGCATACAATAGGAATCCTCTCCAAGGGGGCAAGTTCAACTCTTATTTGATATAAAGGGAACTCTGGAGTATTAATTGCAGGCATTCTACGTGCAGATAATGATTATCAGATCCTTGCAACTTTTTTCACAGATTATTATTCTCAAATAATAAGTAACAATAAGGTGGAAAGGTCTTGGTTGTCACAAGGGAGCTTTTTTCTAACTTAAATTAAGAATTGTTGTTGTTGTTGTTATGTGCCATCAAGTTGCCTGTGACTCAATTATAACCCAATGTATAACCTATCCCGAGCCAGTCTCACTGACTTTGATGCACCTAATCCCAACACGCTACTCAGCATATCAATCTATCTCATCCAGTGTCTTCCTCTCCTGGGCTGTCTATTCCCCCTTCCAAACATGATATCTTCTCAAAGGACTAGTCTTCCTTGGCCACATACCCAAAATATGTGAGATGGAACTTCAAAATCCTTGCATCCAAGGTAAAATTTTGTTTCACTATCTCCAAAACAGACCTATTTATTCTCCTGGTTGCCAATGATATGTTCAATACACTTCTCCAGCACCACAGCTCAAAGGCATCAATTCTTCTGTCATCCTTAGTCATTGTACAGCTCTTCTCTTTCTCTTGGATATAAAACTTACAAATTTGTTCATAGGATTTCTAATATTTTTTCCTGTTGAGAGGTTTTGGCAAATAAGGAGTTATTCTAATACTAAATGGTATATTGACTGAACAATGCAAAAATTGGAAGAATTTCTACAAATCTAGGCAGGATATAATACAAAAGTAACTTACTCTCTTGTTTTACTAATGAAACTTTCTCATTATTTTCCTAATTACCCTGTCACTTTTTTATTCCCAGAACTGAAATTTGTTGGAAAGGTTAGGAATAAAAATTAAGTGAATAAGCTAAACCCTAATAAACATTAAAGGAAAATAGATAAAAAGAAATAGCTTTTTTTTTTTAATTACAAGAAATCAATTTGCCAACTATAGGGAGAAAAAAAGGTACAAGTGTGAACTATTGGTAGAATTTAAATGACTCACAAGATTATTCACTTTCAATAGTATTAGAACTATTTGTAAATGAAGATTTTCTTAAAGTTCAAAGTAAGAAGTACACATTCAAGAAGGTGAGTCTTTCCTAAGTCCTAGTAGTTCAATGAGAAGGATGTAGCTAAGAAGGACAGAGACAATAGATAAATTTCTTCTGAAATATATGTATTTCTATATCTTCTTCCTGTAAATTCTAAAACAAACAATGACCAAGAAGTCCCTCCTGATTAAATATAATATCATATATGATGCTTTTTTAATCTTCCTAATACAGTTAATCTTTGGATTTCCTGACTGCTGGAGTCAAGACTGTCATTGTAGAGCCAAGCAAACTGACATTGTTAAAAATCTCAATTTCTTCCCCATCTATTACATTGTTGCCAATTGTCTCAGTTAATCAGAATCTGTCTTCCTGATGCTGAGTTTCAATCCACATGGAAGATTACAGTCCTTGACAATCTGCAGCAAATATTTAAGTCTTCCTCAATTTCTGCAAACAAGGTTGTGTCATCTGCGTAATCCAAATTGTTGATGCATCTTCCTAAAACTTTAATGCTACATTTCTCCTCATAAAGTCCAGCCTCCCAAATTATCTGTTCAGTTTATAGGTTGAAAAGGCATGGAGACATGACACATTTCTGATGCACTCCTTTCCTGATTTTGAGCCATGCAGTGATTCTTTGCTCTGTTCTGAAGACTGCTTCTTGGACTAGGTATAGGTTAGAAATAAGCAAAATCAGGTGTTCTGGGATTTCCATTCTTATAAATTTTAGCCAAAATTTATTGCGATTCACACAGCCAAATGTATTTGCATAGTCAATGAAACACAGATAGACATTCCTCTGGTACTCTGCTTTCAGCCAAGATCCTTCTGACATTGGCTATGATATTCCTACTGCCAGTCCTCTTCTAAATCTGGCTTGCATTTCTGGTAGTTTTCTATTTACTGTTCCAGTTGTCTTTGGATAATCTTCAGGAACATTGTGCTTGCATGTGATATTAATAATATGGTTTGATAATTTCCATATTCTGTCAGAACACCTTTTTTAAAAATGGGAATAATTATGGATCTCTTCAAGTTAGTTGGCCAGGAAGTTGTCTTTCAGATTTCTTAGCACAATTGGTAAGCAAGTCCAGGGCTGCATCTGTTTGTTGAAATGTATCAATTCTTGGGGCCTTATTGTTTGTCAAAGCAGCTTGAATATATTGATCTTGTTTCATGAAATTCTTCTGTGTCAGCCAATTCTTTTTCGGTAAAGTGACTTTGTATACTCCTTCCATCTTCTTTTGGTGCTTCCTGGACCGTTCAATTTTCTGTCCATAACATCTTTAAGTATTACAACTCAAAGCTCGAATTTGTTGATAATTCCTTTTGATTTTCTGACTACAGCTCTTCGCACATTTTATTCTAATACTTTGCTATGTCTTCTTTAGCTGCCCTTTGAAATCTGCTCAGCTCCATAACTTCCCGCTTTCTTTCCTTTGTTTTGTCTTCTCTGCACTCCGGTGAAATATTCAAAGTCTCTTTTAACAGTCTAGTTTTTTCTTCCTCCTCTTTTTAATGACATTTTTGCATTCTTCATGGATGGTATTCTTGATATCCTCCCACAGCTCAGATGGTCTTCATTCTTAAGTGTTCAAGGCCTCAATCCTGTTCCTGAGATGATTTTTTAATTCAGGTGGGATATATAGACTTAAGATCAAATTATGGTTCTTGTGAATTTATTTTCATTTTCTTTAGCCTCAGTTTCATCTTGTATAGTTGATGGTATCTTCCACAATCAGAACATAGACTAAGATCCATCTGACATTAGGCTAGTTTTCACTGGTGATAATGAGCTTTTTCAATGATTCTTTCCGGAGATGTAAACAATCTGATTCCTGTGTGAATCATCAGGTGACGTATATGTGTATAGCTGCTATTTGTGTTTCCTACAAAATATATTTGCAATAAATAAATCATTGATTGCACAAAATTCTATTATTCTGTCTCCAGCCTCAATTCTGGCAGTAAATCTATGTTTTCTGACTACTGATACTTCTTTCATATCCTCAACTTTTACTTTCTAGTAACCTATAATAATAATTTCCTCCTATTTGGCTTTGGTTGTGGGTCCATATATGTGAATGATAATGGCATTAACATGTTTTCCTTTTATGTATATGGATGATATCTTATTTAAGATACATAAAGAAATGAATGGTCTTTTAAAACTATGTGTATGACATTGTTTTTCTCACCTTTTCATTTCTAACATAATAGATTATATGATTATCTGGTTCAAAATGTCCCATGCCAGTCTGTCTCAGCTGACCCATACCTTAGTATGTCAATATTTATGCATTTCATTTCTTCTTTAACAATGTACAGTCTTCCTACATTCCTGCTTATCCCATTGCACATTCCAGTCACTAATGACTGCTTGCAGCTACTCATCCTCTTTTCTGTTTCCCAATACAAGGGCTCAACCTTCAGTGTCATATCTGCTAGGGTAATCTCAATGTGCTTTCTTGTACATAGGGTTTGTTTAAGGACTGTTATTTTGAAATTGGATGACCAATCCTTCATAGTCTGTCTTAATTTAGGTGCTCAGCTTTAAAAAAATATCTGACAGATAAGAATTTTATCCAAAAGAGCAGATGAAAGACCTTCCTCATTACACCTCTAACAGATTCAGTGTTGGTCCTGCACCTTTCACCTTTGACACATATGTCTTTGTCTTGTCCCTCTGTTCTGTCCTACTAGTATCTCCCTTCATTCCTTTGCCTCAGCCCACCAGTATGTCCCTCTCCCCTTCTCCCAGGCCTCATGCTGCTTCTGCCTGCTCATTATCTCTACACTTCCCAGTGATGCTGGCACCCAGGGCTGGTCGGGGGTGGTGCAACATGTTGTCATTTACTACCTTCTTATTGTTACTAGTTGCCAGGAAGTTGATGTAGACACATCTAAGTGCCAAAGTGGCCTGTTCTGTAGGGTTCTCAAAGATGTGACATTTCTAAAACAGATCTCAGAGCCTATTTAGGATTTTCTCTGTGGGTTAGAATCTTCAACTTCTCAGCTAATGATGAAGCACTTTACTCATACCACCTAGCAACTGTGCATTAAGTATTTGTACATTTCCAAGAACACTGTACAGGGAATATAAAAACCAAGTCTTGTAATTTGACACTCCTTAACTGTATTTTTAATTAAGCAATATTCTCAGTCTCAATTTTCTATCATTCCAATGAATATATTTTATATAACCTCTTAAGATTTATTTAACCTTATTGTTAGGATTAACCCGTTGATATAAGGGGAGGCAAAAGTTATAACTGAGCCAGGAACCAGATATCAACACCCATAAAATGAGTGTTTTTGGTGCATGAGTAATGACAGAAGTAGTCAACACTCTGCGTGATTTAAAAACGTTGGAAAACAGGGACCATTAAAAAAAAACAACAAAAAAACCCTACCCAGTTTACCAAGTAAACTCGGAAATCTCGATGGCATCTTCTCAGGCTCAGACTCCAGCGCCACGGTCCACCCAGAGAAAGAGACCATAAAGGAAGCCTCACCTCACTAGCATGCTGCTTCACCTTCATATTTCCTTACAAGGAGGGTGGTCCATACCTTTGCGCGTGTAATTTTCCAATACATCTGTCTTTACTGTTTGCCTTCACTTCTGCCTCCTCATTTTTGTTCTTCTCAGCCCTGTGCTCTAACAAAAGGCTTCAGCCTACACTTTAATGTTCCATACACTAAAGGCAGCTTCCCCAAGCAACCCTAAAATTACTGTGCACTGTGCTATGGTGATCCTTGGACGTCGTCCTCTTCTCTAGTCTCTTCTTCCTGGCACAACTTGCTTGACTGTGTTAGAAGGATGAACTAGAGCACTGACCACATGGTAACATTATGCCTAATCTGGTTCCACTTAGTTCACATTACTGTGGAAGAAGAGAAACAAGGAAAACAGATTCCTTCATTTGAATTTTAATATAACTGAGTAAAACGTATTTTTACAATGAATAACTTTTCTGTTTCAAGTTTTCCTGATCTTATTCTACAAAAATCTGACAATTTTTGTTCCATTTCAAATATAGCTTTAGCTGAGGCCATGGAACATTTACTGAAATTGCACAAACTCACTGTTTTCTAATATTTATTTCTATTTCAAGAGAACTATTATATTGATTAGTCCTCCTGTGCATAGCATCAAGACATCCACATTAGTTGAAGGTGCTAGTGGGTATACTATCTGTGGTATAATCTAGAAGGAGTCTGTTAGCAAGAATTTGAAAGCACTTGTTACCTTGACAACAACGGATAATGTCTGGCTACTCAGCATGTGTCTCTGCTGGTTCCTAGGTAATTCTTCAGATATTAATGATAGTTTGCTTGTTAAACTTATACTTCTGAAATAGTACTTCTTATGTGAAATTGGATATATGGCTTTTGATCTATTACAGCCTCTGTTTTAAGCAAAGGTCTGTTCTTACATGTCTGTTACCTTAGTCTCTATCATAACTTAAATTATCTGCTCTGTACAGAAGTAGCATGATTTCGGAGATAGCAAGTCTGAAGTACCTCACATGGCTTTTTAGTTTCCAGAAAAGTATATATTCGTGCCTGGGCGTGCACATGTGTGTGTGTGTGTGTGTGTGTGTGTGTGTGACTATGTGAGTATATGTTTGTGTGTGAGGCCCACCTATTTGTTTCAGCAACTGATAAAACAAAAATTTAATACATAATTAATTAATAATATTTTATTAATAAACATGATAGCATCAAAATAGAATTCAATTGTCAAAGAAATTAATTGGGAGTTTTATAGCAGTACTTCTCAACTAATTCCTTGGCTGGGGCACTATTATCCTCTGTGAATCTTAAATTTCACTAGATGGAGCAAATATCTGTAAAAGAAAGGACTAGAGGTACTAAATTTATAAAAAATCTGGGTCCTAATTGCCCAACTCTTAATAAATGCCAAATAGAAGGACCAGCAGATACAGTCTTAATGAATCATATAAAAGAATTTAGCCCTAATATAGGTAATTTTGTTCTAATTTATGGCACATATTTTTCACCTTCCTATGGGTATTATCCTGAAAAACCCTTGTGAATAACAATTATCACCTAATAGACTGAGTAGTTATTAATAGAAAAATCTAGATTTGCCTAATCATAATCAATGATAAGCCAATATATCCACTTTATAGTTGATTACTAAACATATATAGATTATAAAGTAAAAAAAAAACATATTATTCATATGTTAAGACATTTAATTAATGATAAGGAACATTGAGTGTTATTTTTCAATAATACTATAATACATTCAGAAAGTTTTCATATAACCTTTGACAAGAATTTTACTGGGAGCTTTTTTAGTTTCTTTGGTTTTTCATAATTCTTTGTTTCTGTCATAAGTGAAACAATGCTATTCTAGCAAACAGACCAAAATATCCATGATTTAAACAACAAAATACATTTTCCTTCTTGCTACAAGTGTGAATCCTCTCTGTCACCCAGTGACCTTGCCTGACAGTGGTTCCATCCCCACACATATAAGCAAGGAAAAGATATCACAGCAAACTATACTTTGCCTCTAAACACTTTTGCCTGGAATTGAGAGATGACAATTCTGCACGTATTTCCAACACCAAAGAAATTCACATTGCTGACAGGAAGTGTAAAGGGCAGCAGTGTATAAATCCCCTACAGAGAAAGAAACCCACTATTTGTGAACAGTGTTTCTGTCTATCACATTCAGAGTGCATGCATTCTAATGGTGACATTCTGATTCTTACACACCCTCAACTTCTGTGTTCATTTAATGAACATTTACTAGCATCCTCTAAGAACTAAGCATTACAATTGGGAGTGGTAACTTAGAAATAAAAGAAATTTTCATTTCCTTAGAAAAGAAAGCAAACAAAGATATAGGCAAAATTTTGTTTTTCAATGATAGAATGATTCTACATTCCAGAAACACAATGGAATATATAAATGGAGTTGTTGTTGTTTGCCACCAAGTAACCTGCAACTCATAGAGATCCTCTGTACAATTGCTCTCAACCCAGACCTATCCTGAGCCAGGCTCACTGATTTCAACATACCTAATGCCATTGGCCCCTTTATTGTGTCAGTCCATCTCCTCTAGGCCCTTCCCCTGCTGTGCTGACCCTCCACCCCTCCAAGCATGATGTCCTTCTCCAAGGACTAGTCCATCCTGGCCACACACCTAGAGTATGTGGAAAAGAGCTTCAACATCTTTGTCTCCAAGGAGAAATTTGGTTTCCTATACTCCATGTATAAATGGAGTAAATAAATACTATTGCTGTCTTTACATTTAAGATATCTTGTGTGTCAGTATAAACTATATGTTGTGATGAACAACAAAAGAATCTTCAAAGGGTTGTTACCAACTCAAGAGAAGTACCTGAAGAAATTGTCACACATTTTGATCCATGAAATCTTGAAATATTCAACTAAAAGAATTTTGAGGTGAAATGAAAGAGGTCTAGAAAAATTCAGATTCTTTCCATCCCCTAGTTGACATTTAGGCACATTTATATCATCTTTCACAGTGAACACATGGCTGTGGCAATATCTAGCTTTACCTGACTCTATAATACCATTCAGTAAAAAAATGTCATTTTTTAGCCCGAGAAGTTCTCAAAATATATTCATTAAAATTTTGTTCAAGTGTCCATTGTTACATGGTGTTCTAGAATTATTAACTGCTGTTGATGAAATTTTATTCAGAAGCTTAGAACATGAGCCAAAAGAGAATTTTCTGTTCATTCTACCAAACCACAGACTATATGGTGCACAAGTGAACCTCAGTGAAAATATAGTGATGAATGATGAGAATCACTATAACCAATAACACTTTTATATATTTTGCTTCTGACATTTATCATGTTATTTCTGTTTTAAATTTTTTATTATTATTAATTTTAATGAAAATTTATAAAGACTTCGGATTTCCATGAACTTTTCTCCCTGCTCACCCTCCCCCCAATTCGCTCTTCTCTTTGAAAAGTAAAATTCTTTCTTTGTTATACAGCCCCTTCTCCCAAGTCCACTCCACTATGCAGCCTTTGTTGTGGACTCCTGTCATAACAATAATTTCTAATCAAATACCACTTTTAAACAGTTCTCTCATCTGTTTCAATGCAGTATATGTAATTTATCCCAGCTTTCTCAAATATTTCTAAATGTGGTCTTAGAAATATATGATGGCCTAGTGTGTAAAGAATTGTTTTGCTAGTCAAAAGGCAGGCAGTTTAGGGAAAAATAAGCAATCTCCTTTTATTCCGTTTACAACCTCTGAAAACCTACTGGAGAGTCAACTAGGAGTCAATTCTGATGTAACAGCAATGACTTTTTCTTCGTCATAAGATATTTTTACTATATCTAAGAAATCTATTTGATTTGTATTTAAACATTTTATCCCAACTGTTAATATTTAAATAAAAGCATTCAAATATGTCACACATATTCAAACAATTACTAGTTTTA
>NW_006399786.1:14890677-14892617 GCF_000299155.1 Elephantulus edwardii | reverse complement strand
AAAGAAAAGTTATTACATATTTGGTGAGAGGAAATTTGAAATAGGGATGTGAGAAACTTTATTTTCATTAGAGTTGAGTAAATAATGTGATAAACTTTCCACAGAGGTCAGTGATAGATTCAACTATGGAATATACTCCCAGGAAAAGGAATTTTACAAGAAGAATAAAAAAATCATTTTCTTCAGCAGGAAGTGGAAAATTGGAAAGAGTGAACACACAGGATGACATTTCCTACTTTTATGCCTGAGCCAGAGAGTAGCCCATGTTCAAAGCCTGGTACACAGTGGCTAAATATCTATTAGCAATCTAGTGTCTTTATGGCCTGAAGAAACATAACAGAGATTGACGAAGTGTAACCACTGGGAAATGAGATTCCTACAAAGGAGAAAGACAAAGAAAGTCATCCCCAAATACTGTTTGTATACATATACTGCCCAAGTCTTTCAATTGCTCTTGACCTTCTTGACCTACCAAGACTTCAGAATTATAAAATCTAAAACTAAGAAAAGGCAAAATAAAATCCAACCAAATAGTATGAATTAATAAGTGGATATTTGTGAAGTGAGCCCTTTTTCAATTCTATTTTAAGAAAAATAAATGTTTAAGAAAACAAAAAAATAACTTTCTTCAGAGGCTTATCACAAGCATATACGTCTTGAGACTATAGTCATCAATGTTTAAGGTATACCTTATTCAAGACACAAAAAATACAAAAAAATGGGCAATAAGAAATCAAAGCAGAGAAAAAAATTGTATTAAAATGAGATTAAAATACACATTATTAATAAATATTTTGTCCAATTTTCTGTGATATTTTAAAAGTAAAAGTTGGTCTAACTAATAAAAATGGTTATTTTTGTTAACTTTACTAGGTTTGATTGCCACATGTTTAGAAGAAAATATTTGTGTTAATATGGTGAAAATATGGAGAAAGGATGAAAGTCATGCAACTGTTGAGGACTTTTGTTCATAGGGTCGCTATTAGTTGCCTTAGACTCGAAGGCACTTAACAACAACATGGTGAGAATACCCAATCAGTTGAAATTAAAAAGAGAATATTATCTTCAACAATATAGGGAGATCTCATCTTGTTGAAGTCCTAACAGCAAATGAAGAAGTATTTCCTTTGCTTCTAGGTAGATCAATATCTTACCTAAGTCTCCAGTCTAGCCTCTCTCTGACTTATACATTGTGACTTCTATCCTGCAATCACGTTAGTCAATTTCTGAAATATCTTTCTACGTCTGTCTTTGTCTCTTTCCCTCTTTTTAGATAAAGACTCAGATAGAGATTAGTTAATAATAATATATGACTGTTGTTGTGTACCATAGACTTGGAACTAACCATTAGCTGACACTCTAGTGAATTCTCAGAAGCAGTTAATTGCACAGGAGGAGACTGCCCATCTTTCTCCCCCAGAGCAGATGCTGGCTTCAGAATTGCAGTGCATCTTCTTGCCACTAGGGCAATAAGAGCTGTTGTCAAATCAACTTTGACTCACAGTAATACTATGCACAACAGATTAAAACATTGCTTAATCTTGCATCATCTACATGATTTCTACTGTGCTTAAACCTACTAGTAGAGTCATTAAGACAGATTACTCTTCTTAATGAGGGTAATTCTCTATTTTTACCTTCTCCGCTCAAGCATATTGTCTTTCGCAACAACCTGACTACTCTAACAACATGGCCAAAGTATGTATGATGAAGATTTTCATGAAATGACATATGAGCAAGAGCCTATGGTGATGAAGGAGGAAGTGCAAATTGCTCTGAAGGAATTGGCAAAAAACAAGGCTCTGGGAGTTGACGGCATACCAACTGACATATTTCAACAGACAGACACTGCCCTGAATGTGCTCACTAAGTTGGGCCAAGAAATCTGGAGAACAGCTAGCTGACCCACTGACTGGGAAAGATCGATATTTGTTCCCATT
>NW_006399786.1:14887243-14888786 GCF_000299155.1 Elephantulus edwardii | reverse complement strand
ACTCAATGGCACATAACAACAACAACAGCATTCCATTTTTGCTTATAAGGAACATTCTTCCTGCACTTTTTTCCCCCTAACAGATTTGGTCTTTCTTATAGCAGCTCAAATTTCATTCAAATTCCTTTCAAACGACCACAGGTAAAACGCACCAAATATTCTTCAGCAATCCATATCTATTGCCAGGATTCTATATACATATGATACGATTGAAATTAGCAAGATACATCTTATTTTTAAATTGATATCTTTGTTCTTTATTACATTAAAGAAATTCTTTAAAACAGAGCTTCAAGATGCAGTATGTCCCTTGATTTATCGACTGTTAACTACCATTGTTGTTCATTATGTATCCAAATACAATTAAATTCTAGATAACTTCATTTTTTTTCTCCTTATTGGTCCAATTGTGGCAATTTTTGTTTTCTTGATGTTGATTTGAAATCTATAATTAAGATTGTAATACTTAAGCTTCTTCAGTAAGTGTTTTTAAATACCTATTTTCTGCATTCAAGGTTCTATCATCTGCTTATCACACATTTTTAATGCATCTTTTTCCAATCCTACTGTCATGTTACCTTTCAGATATTCCAGCTTCTCAGATTATATGGTCAGCATTCAGATTGGATAAGTATGGTGAAAGGGTACAAAATTAACATTTACTTCTCCTGACTTTAAATCTTGCAGTAAATATCCATCCCTTTGCTCTGTATAAAGAATTGATTGTGGTTTTATTTACATATTGCACAGGAGCCCAATTAATTATTCAAAAATTCATATATTTCACATATCATTACATAATATGTTATGATTCACAGCCAAAAAAACTCAAGTAAAGATTTTTTTTTTCTTGTAGTCTCTGCTTTTGGCAAATATTCCTCTGAGATCAAAGTCATGGCTTTTTTCCCACAACTTCTTTTGAATTCAGCTTTAATTTCTGGACATTTCCTTTGAACTTACTGCTCTAACTAGGTCTGAATAATTTTCATCAAGATTATAGTTGTGTGTGATGTGAATTATATTGATGCCTAATTGGACCTATAATTAATTATGTTAGTCTATATTATTAAGAAGACAAAAAAAATCCTCAACACTGGGCCAATAGGCAACAACATGATAAATGGAGAAATTAAAGTTGTCAATGATCTTATCTTGTCTGCATCAATAATCAACACCTTTAATACCAACAGATAGGAGACCAGTAGACATACTGCCTCAGGCAAGTCTGCTGTGGGAGATCTCTCCCAAACAGTAATGAGTAATGATGCTATTCTGAAAACTATATGTGCTTGAATCAGGTCACAGTCTGGCCTTTCTAATCAGTTGCTATGGATCTGAAGACTAGACAATGGATAAGGATGATAGAAGAAGAAATGATGTCTTTGAGTTGTGGTATTGGAAAAGAAAACTAACTATCCCTTGGACTGCCAAAATAAAAATAGATGTCTTGGAGAGAGTGCAATCAGTGTGCTCCTTGGAGGCAAAGAAGACAAAGCTTTGATTCTCACACTCTAGGCATGTTGCTAGGAGAATTTATTCATTG
>NW_006399786.1:14882225-14886877 GCF_000299155.1 Elephantulus edwardii | reverse complement strand
TTATTTATTTATAACCACACCCAATTAATATGGTTGTTGTAGCATTTTTATTGTTGTTGTGTAACGTTGTCAGAACCAACCTATAACTGATATTCGGTGGGCTTTATGAGGCACTAAATACATAGGAGAAGATTGTTCATCTTTATTAAGTGGAGTAGTTGGTGGATTTGAACCGCCTGCCTTTTCAATGGCAGCACAATTGCATACTGGTAAGCCTCCAGTGCTCCCTCATGAAATAATGCCATGGAAATTATTAGGATTTAAAGAAATATATATTTATAAATCTGTAAGTTTCTTTTAGTTTTTAATGGGGTAATTGTAGTCAATACAATTCTATAAGAAGTACATTTTATGTTGTGTTCCATATCAGATATAATCTTAACTATTATAAGATTAACATAGAATGCCTTATTTAAGATATTTTGAAATAGTGAATGACTATTCTTTTTTTCTTCTCAACATTTAGGGGGGAAAGTATATACATAGTTCTATAAACACAAACAATAAATCTTCCCAAATAATTCAATATTTTTTAAAGCACAGTGAATCCAAATGCATAAAAAACCAGGATACAATGAACATATCAAGAGTTTGGAAAGATATTAGGAGAAAACTTTATAGATAAATATGGTAATTATGTGTTATGCAAGTTATAGAGAGGAAAAGTAGAAGAAAGGTTAAAATAAATTAATTGAAAATAAGCTCCAGATGACATAATAATCAATAAATACATGGAACATGCTGGGCAAACTTTTGTTTCTGTAAGTGGACTGGAGAAAACTGTCTTAAAGTTTCTATTTTTAATCTTCTTCTCACCCTGAGCTCAAACTTTTCTTTTCCTTCACTGAATAGAAATCTTACTTTATTATAACATCACAGTGTGCATTTATTTAAGAAAACAGACAAATGTAACCAGAAAAAAAAATTTAGTCTCTTTTCTCCAGGAGGTTAGTCTACCAGTTGTTTAAAGAATGTACAATCTGAAACTCCCAAGAACAAAATGGTAAAAAAATTATAATGAATTGTTTTATCTTCTACAAATTATTGTAGAGTAATTGTATATTTCTATTGTATATACAATCTAGCATTAAATTAAAGGACTTGAGTTGTTGTTGATGTTGAATTAGGTACCATCAAGTAACTTTGGACTCATAGCGACCCTATGTGTAGTAGAAAGAAATACTGACAATTCTTGTGCAACCTTCACAAATAAGGCTATATTTGAGATCATCATTGTTATATTGGTCCCTCTTATTGAGAGTCTTTCTCTTTCTTGCTGCCTCTGTTTTACCAAGCATCTTGTTCTACTCCGTAGACAAGTTACTGCCTGTGACAACACGTCACAAGTACATAAGATGAAGTCTCATGGTGCTTGTTTATAAGGATCATTCTGGCTGTCCTTTTTCTAAGTTACATGTATTTGTTCTCTTGGACATCCTTGATATATTTAATGTCTTTCACCAACACTAGAATTAAGAAAAAGAAATTCTTTGAAATTTCTTATTCATTATCCAATTTTTACCTAAGTATGAGTCAAGTGAATATATCATGGTTTGGGTTGGGTACACTAGTCAAGGACATCCTTAGTATTTAGATATTTTAAAGATTTTGTTCAGATTTATTGAATGCAATATATCATTTGTCTTCTTGAGTGTAACTGAGGAGGACCAGAAGTCCTTGCTGTGGAAGGTCAGGGACTATAGTCTTCAGTATGGATTGAGGCTCAGTATCAAGAAGACAAAGATTCTCACCACTGGGCTGATTGGCAGCATCATGATGGATGGTGAAGAGATTGAGATAGTCAACAGTTTTAGTGTGTTGGGTCCACGGTCAACACTCTTGGCACCAGTAGCCAGGAAATTAAAAGATATATTGAGATGGGAATGTCTGTGGTTAGACACCTCTCTAAAGTACTGAAGAACAACGATGTCAGTCTGGAGACTAAGGTGCACCTGATACATGCCATGTCCTTTGCAATCACTTGCTATGCATCAGAGATCTGGACAATGACTAGGGATGATAGAAGGAGAATTTATACCTTTGAGCTGTAGTGTTGGAGAAGAGTATTGAATATACCATGGACTGCTAAGAAAATATCTGGACATGTTGCAAGGAGGATCTAGTCCTTGGAGAGGGACTTCATGCTTGGGAGGGTGGAGGGACAGTGCAGGAGAGGAAGACCCTCAATGAGTTGGATTGATTCAATGACTAGGGTAATTGGGGTAGGTGTGTAAGAGGCAGTGAGATTGGCACAGGATAGGGCAGGGTTTAGGGCTGTTGTACATAGGGTCACAATGAGTTGCAGGAGACTTGATGGCACATAACAACAACTACTGTGAATGTTGATCAGGAGTTAAAGTAGGATAAAATCTCTGACAACTTCAATCTTTCCTCCCTTTAGCATGTTTCTTTTTCTTGGCCTGGTTGTGCTATTTTTAATTTTTTCTGCAGGTGAAATCTATGCTGAAGTTACAATGATTATCATCAAGTAAGTGCTTTAAAATTTTCTTCAATTTTAGCAAATATTGTTACCTGTGTATTTCAGTTCATTTATCTTTCTTCATCAAATCCTAATGTCTCATTATTAATATAGTTCATCTATCAGATTATTTGTTCAGGTGACAGATTGAATAAGGAAGAAAGGGCATATCTTTGATTAATAAATTTCCTGGTTTTAACCATGTAATATCACTCTGTCATCAAAATAAATCTGCTTCTTAATCTGTGTACAAGTACAATATGAGCAAAATTAAATGTTCTGAAATTCTCGTTCTTCACATTATTCATAATTTGTTTTAATATTCATGGTTGAATGCCTTTACACAAGTCAATAAGTCATAGATAAGCTTCTTTCTGGTAATCTGTCTTATTAGTTAAGATTCATGTAACAACAGCAATGATATTCCACATTATACATCTGCTTTTGAATCCAACTTAAATTCTTGGTAGTTTCTGCTAGATATACTGCTATAATTCTTTCTAAATGCTTTTCAGCAAGATTTTAATTGTTTTTTAGATTCTTTATATTGTCCAATAATCCCATACAATAGCTTGATCACCTTTGAAATGAGCATACAAATGAATTACTTCCTGTTGGTTGTTCAGGCAGCTATCTTCCTTATTTTTGTGGTTTTGTTTGTTTGTTTTTGTTATAAATGTGTGAGAACCACTATTGTTGCATTCATTTGCTGAGATATTTTAACTGATATCCTATCAATTACTGGAGGCTTATTTTACTTCACTATCTTCCTTAAGTACCACTCAATTTTAACTAGAAGGTAAAAAGCATTAGTCAATTATTTTTGATATGTTATTTCTTAGTATTCTTTCTATCTTCTTTTGATATTTTTTTTTATATTCTTCAACAGTTTGTCCCTAGTTTTATTCAATATTGCTACTTAGTTTAATGATCACATACAGTCACAGTCATCAGCTCCTGGTCATGTTTTGATAGTTGATGTTAAACATCTCCACCTACTTTTTTTCACAGATGTAGTCAATCTAATTCCTGTGTAGTTTATCAAGTGAGGTCCATCTTAGTCTCCAAAGTAAGTTCTTATTTTCTAATAGTAACGACTTTGTTTTTAAGTACTGTTGAGTCAACTCTCATTCATAACAACCATATACACCAGAAGGATACACTTTCTGATTCTGAATCAACCTTACAATCTCTTTTATGCTGAAATCCACTGTTGAGATGCTATACCAGCATCTTCTTAAGACTCTTCCTCCCAGGGACTATTTAATTACTGGAAGTATAAAAGTGAACAAAAGCAACCACAAAATAAAGAAATAGTCCTATTCATATCAGAAAAAGAAAATAAAGTAAAATAAATAAATAAATAAATAAATAAATAAATAACCTGTCTTTAACAATTGTAATGAACTTATAAGTTCAAAGGAAAGAAATGCTGAAGTAAAGGAGTTAAATAGAAGATTTCAAAATCCAATTCAAGAAGAAAAAGCAAAATATTAAAATGTCTATGGAGCTAAAGTGAGAAAAGGGAAAACCGTTCCTTATAGTATAAGAACAAATTCAAGTCTCGAGTTGCAATATTGAAAAAGTCTTCTGACAAAATCTTTAATGATGTAGGAAGCATCAAAGGAGATGAAAGTATTAAAGAGTCACTATACCAAATAGAATTGTCTGCATTAAACCATTTCATGAACAAGGCATGTAAATATCATGGTGCCCAGCTGAGGGAAGCACGGCACGATAGAGTCCCTGATGGTTATTAGAATCTTCTGGCTGAGGCCCATGGCTGAATGGCAGGATAATGTCCTGAGTGAGGGTATTATGTCATTTTGATGGCTTTGCTGGAGCCTTGGTACAAGTGCTCCACACGGAGCTGGAAAGTCTCAGACCTGAGGTCCCTGAGTGGGTTGATGTCAATATACTAGCTGTCTTCCTTAGACAAAGGTTAATCAGCTGTATCCCTGGGTGCCAGATCATTGCTTAAGGCATCATTTAAGCTGAACTGAAGGCCTTGACAAAAAATAAGGCCACAATAATTGATGGGAAACCAATTTTCATGTTTCTGCTAACAAATGTAGTCCTGGATGTGCTCAGCAGTCTATGCTAGAAAATTTGGAAGACTGGAAATCCCAGAACACTTGATCGTGCTAATGCGAAACCTATACTTGGACCAGGA
>NW_006399786.1:14880201-14881215 GCF_000299155.1 Elephantulus edwardii | reverse complement strand
AGAAAAGACTCATCAACGACCTGTACTTTGTAGATGACAAAACTTTGCTTATTGAAAGAGAGGAAGACTTGAAACACTCACTGCAGAAGATCAAAGACTACAGCCTCAATCATATATCTCAACATCAATAAAACAGAAATTCTGACCACTGGAATGGTAAGCAACATCATGATAGATGGGGAGAAGATTGGCATCATCAATGATTTCATCTTATTTGTATCTATAATCAATACCCTTAGTACCAGAAGTCAGGGATCAGGAGACAAATTGCGCTGGCAGAGTAAGCTGTCTGGGACATTTCCAAATTACTGAGGAATGATGATATTAGTTTGAAGACTAAGGTTTGCTGATTCAGACCATAGCCTTTCCAATCACTTGCTATACATCTGAGAGCTGTACAAAGAATAAAGATGACAGAAGATGAATTGATATCTTTGAATCATAGTGTTGGAGAAGAATACTGAATATCTCTTGGACTGTCAAAGAACAGATATTTCTTAGATAAAGGGCAGTCAGAGTGCTCTTTGGAGGCTACATGGCAAGGCTTTGCCTCACACATTTTTGGCATGTTGCTAGGAGATGTCATTCCTTGTAAGGGGAAATTATATTTGGAAAGATAGAGGGCTAATGAAAGAAAGGAAAATACTCAACCAGATGATGTTATATTTTGCAGCAATGGGCTCAAGTATGTCAGAGTTGATGAGGATGGCACAGGATAAGATAGAGTCTAAATCTCTTTTTCATAGGGTCTCTATGAGTCATACTCAACTCAATAGCATCTATTAACAGTAACAAATGATTTCATAAAGTAGAAGAAAATCAACCATGAAGTATAATGAAGTTCCAGCTGCATTGAAGGCACTAGACAAAAATAAGGCCCCAGGAATATATCAAATGCCAGTTTACATGTTTCAACAAAAAGATGCAGCCAAAGATCTCCTCACTATTCTATGCCAAGAAATTTGGAAGACAACTACCTGAATCAATCATTGGAAAAGATCCACATTTTCTCTT
>NW_006399786.1:14872924-14878447 GCF_000299155.1 Elephantulus edwardii | reverse complement strand
TTCGGCCCTTTTGATTTTCTGACTCCAAATCCTCGCACATTTCATTGTAATATTTTACTTTATCATCCTGTGCTGCCTTTTGAAATCTTCTATTCAACTCTTTAGTATCTTGAATTCTTCTTTCTGATTTGGCTTCTCTGTGCTCTAGTGTAATTTTCAGAGTCTCTTCTGACATCCATTTTGGTCTTCTCTTCCTCTTCTATCATCCCTATCACATACAAGTAAAATCTTTGTGAAGTTAATTCCAAAATGGCTGGAACAGTTCATCAACAAAGAATTTCAATAAATCCCAGCTGGATTCAGAAAGAGCCAAAACATGAAGGGGATAACATTGCTGATATCATAAGGATATTGGCTGGAAATAGAGAATGGTGTTTGTCTTTTAATTTATATGCAAAGGAATTTGTATAGATCATAACAAATTAAAAATACCACTGAGAAAAGGGGAAGTCAAGAACTTTGAATTGTGCCTATGCATTAACCTATTCCTAGAGAAGTAGCTATTGTTCAAGCAGAATGAGTAATATTGCATGGTTTTAAACCATGAAAAATTTGTCTGTATTGTAGCCTTTCTCCACATGTATTCACTATATGCCAAACAAATCAGTATAGAAGCTCAACCACATGAAGAAAAGTATGGCATTGGGTTAGAAGGAAGAATAATCAACAGTCTGTTAAGTAGGTGATACAACCTTGCTTGCTGAAACTGAAGAAGACTTGAAATATTTAGACTCCTGTCTTCAATAACATCAAGAAAACAAAAAATCCTTTCTACTAGACTAAGAAGCAACATTGTGCTAGTTGGAGAAAGTATTGAAGTTGTTAACAAATTTTTTACTTGGATCCACAGTCAACAACAATGGCAACATCAGTCAAGAAATCAAAGTATTACCTTGGTCAAGTCTATTACAAAGGATCTCTCCAATGTTGTAAAGAATAAGGAAGTAAATTTTAAGACTAAAGTGTACTGAGTCAACCATGTACTGTTTAATTGCTTTCTATGCATTTGCAAATTTGGACAATGAATAAGGAAGACTGAAGATTTTAATAGATGTCTTTGATTTGTGATGCTTGTGAATAATATTAAAAGTAACGTAGACTTCCCAAAAGAACCAATAAATCTATCTTAAAGTACAGCCAGAGTTCTCCTTAGAGGCAAGGATGGATCTCATTTCAGTATTTGTAACCACCCAATATAAACCCACAACATACACTATAGTCTGAGAGAATATATTCCTACCATGGTTGTAAATTAAAATTATTAGGTAATTTTAGAGTCAGTAACTAAGGTAAAATTTTACAAGGAATTGAAACCTGTGTGGTTTAATTGAACACTCTTTATCCCTCTATCACTGTTTGGTAAAATGAAATTTTATATAGTTTTAATTATTCATGTATTCCTAGAAATCAATGCAATTACTCATTCTCCACTATAGAGGAGGAGATTTTTATGATTTTATCCACCACTCAGTTAAATCCAGCTTTTGAGTCTGTAATGATATAATCTTTTAATCATTTATCCATGAAAAAGGGATGGTAAAGAAGCCCTGAATCATTTTTGTGCTCATTCTGCAAAGGCTATGTTCAAAGACAAATTGAAGTTATTCAGAATTTGTTTGAATGTTATTCAGTTAACATGCTATTTTGAATTCTCATTGAACACCGAGGTCAGTTAATATCATTAGATGTTCAAAAATAACTTTAATTTTCAGAATATAAAATACACTTTTAAGACAGACTGTTTCCCAATACACAAAACAAAGGTAAAAGTAGAGTACTAGATAAGAAGGAACATTATTACTCTTATCTTTATTAAAAATATACATTAATAAAGTTATAAATATATATATTTTTTTAAATTTTTTTTTTGCTGGTTTTCTTGTGTACCGTAGAGTCAGAACCAACCAATAGCTTGCGTTTTTCAGAGGCAGTTAATCAGACAGACAGAGATTGCCCATCCTTCTCCCTCAGTGAAGCTGGTGATCTCAAACCATATGCCTTCAGTATTACAGTGCAGCTTCTTGCCACTAGGAAACCAGAGCTCCCACAATAAATATTAGATTTTTATTTTATTACATATTTATTTTATCTATCTTTCTCTCTCTCTGAAGATATATGGGGGATTTTGTTTCTGCGTTCACAATGTTTGTAGATTTTCGTTTTAGTTCAAGTAACTTCAGGTTTCAGTTCTCATTGCTCTTTGAGGAAATTAATTTTGATTATTTGCACTAAAGTCAACAATCTGAATCTACCAGTCACTCTAATGAACCCCACTCAATGGCTCAATGGTGTCAAATGCTTTATATGTTTGGGTTTTTTTGTATTTATATCTGGCCACAAAATTTCTAGTACGATGCTGTAACTATATTTACTTTCTTCACTCACGCTCTTCAAATGTCATATCTTATAGTATGTATTAGTATATCTTCACTGCAAGACACAAGCCTTCACAGAAGTGATTCGTGGCCTAAGTCATCATATGAAGGGGTTGCTGAGGGGATGGAGGTGATGGACATGGTAGACAGAAGTGCAAGGGATGCTGATGTAGCAGGGAGAGGGTAGGAATAAAATACACATGTGAGGGGAGGGGTGGACACTGAATATATTGGTTATCTCTGTAAGAAGGCAGTGTCTATTGTCTGTTCTTTTCAGTTAAATGCTTTTCTGTCAGATATTACTTGAAAGCTAAGCATCCAAATTAAGACAGACTAGGAAAAAGAATTTGCCATCCACTCCTGATATATAGCAGGACTTCAAAAAAATACTATATACAGTATAACACACTCAGAGTAGAAAAACTGAGGTGGAAACTGAGGCTGAGTGCTCAAAAAAGTTTTGGGAAAAAAGGAAGGAGAACAGTTGTAAGCAGAAACTAATGACTGGAAAGTAGAATGTGAGAAGCATGAATATAGAAAAACAGAATATCATTGACAAAGATATGGGATGCATAAATCATTGATATATTAGGCATTGATGAAATGAGATGAGTTGGCATGGGACATTTTGATTCTGAAAATCATTTGATCTACTACACCAGAAGTGAAAAGTGAGAAAAAAAAATGTGTTCGCATTCAGAGTTAAAAAGATCCATCTTCAAATACAATGTTGTGAGTTCCAGTATAATCTTTACAACGCATGCAAGGATGGCCTGCTAATATCAATATCATTCAAATTAATGCACCAACAATAACGTCAAAGAGGAGAAAATAGATATTTTCTACAATTCTTTAAAAAATAATTTCTTTTAATTATAATTTTAACAAGTTTACAGAAAAGTTATACTTTCATTCATTTGTTATTGTACATTTACTCCCTCTCCCTCCTCTCTAAATCCACATAAAAAAAATAATTCGTTGTTGTACAATTACCTCTCCCCTCCCCCAGTACTCTTTGTCATATACCTCTCTGTTTAAAGGAATATGTGATTATGCATTATACATAGCATTTCTATCAACTTTTGAAGTTAGAAATTGATTGAAAATGCAACCAAGAGGCATTAATAATAATGAGTGGCTGAAAAGTAAAAGTTGGAAACCAGGAAGAAGTATCAGTAGTCAGAAAACATGGTCTTAGTGACAGAAATGAGACTGCGGAGATAGAACGATAGAATTTTGCACAATAAATGTTTTTTCATTACAAATATCTTTTATAAGTAACTTGAACACAGGCTATAAACATGGATTTCACCTGATGGTATATACAGAAATCATTATCAATCACATTTATGGAAGAAATCACTGGAAAAGCTCAATGTTAACTGTGAAAACTAGGTCAGATGTTGATTGTGGGACAGACCACCAACTATTCATATCTAAGTTTAAATAAAACTAAAATAGTTCAAATCAAATCCATGGGAATAAAAATTTAATCTTGGGTGTATCCAACCTGAATTTAACAACCATTTCAGAAGCAAGTTTCAGTACTTGAACACTAATGAATGAAGACCAGAGAAGCTGTGGGAGGATATCAAGAATATCATCCACAGAGAATGCAAAAGATCATTACAAAGACAGAGCAAGAAGAAAAGACCAAAATAGATGTCAGAAGAGACTCTGAATATATTGCACTAGAACACCAAGAAGCCAAAGCAATGGGAAGAAAATCAAGAAGTTAAGGAACTAAATAGATTTCAGAGGATGGCTCGAGATGACAAAGCAAAGTATAATAATGAACTGTACAAGGGGCTGGAGTTGGAAAATCACAACAGCTGAATTCGCTCAGCATTTCATAAGATAAAGGAACTAAAGAATAAATTCAAGCCATGAATTGTAATATTTAAGGATGATATGGGTAGAATATGGAGTGTTCCAGGGTGCATTCAAAGAAGATAAATGGAGAATACAGAGTCACTGTACCAAAAGGAATTGGTTGAACCAGAAGATTTTCATGAAACATTATGATCAAGAGGCAATGGTGATAAAAGAGAAAGTGCAGGCTACTCTGAAGGACTTGGCAAAAAATAAGGCCCTAGGAATTGATTGAATATCAATTGACATATTTCAACAACAGATGCTGCCCTGGACATGCACACCAGGTATGGTAAGAAATCTTAAAGATCTGGCCAACTGACTGGAAGAGATCCATATTTATTCTCATTCCAAAAAAGATGACCCAACAGAGTGTGGAAATTATCAAACAATATCACTAATACAACACACTAGCAAAATTTTTTTTAATATTATCCAAAAACAGTTGGAACAGTTGGTACATCAACAGAGAACTACCAGAAATACAAGCTCAGTTTAGAAGATGTTTTGGCACTAAAGGCATTATCGCCAATGTCAGATAGATCTTGGCAGAAAACAAAGAGTACTAGAGGAATGTCTAGCTATGTTTCATTCACTACGAAAAGTCATTTGTCTGTGAGAATCACAACTATGGCTAAACTAGGAGAATGAGAATCCCAAAACTCTTGATTGTGCTCAAGCAAAACATATATTTGGATCAGTAAGCAGCCATCAGAACAGAGGAAAGAAACACTGCATGGTTCAAAATCAGGAAAGGAGTGCGTCAGGGATGTGTCCTATCTCCATAACTTTTCAATCAATATGAAGAACAGATTTGTCTGAGAGGCTGGGGTTTATGAGGAGAATGTGGCATCAGGACTGGAGGAAGACTTATCAACAACTTGTGTTCGCAGATGACAAAACATTGCTTGCTGAAACTGAGGAGGAAGTACTTGTTGCAGAAGATCAAGGACTGTAGTCTTCAATATGGATTGAAGCTCAACATAAAGAAGAAAAAAAATTGTCACCACAGGGCAAATTGGCAGCACCATGACAGATGGAGAAGAGATTGAAGTTCTTACTATTACGGCTTACTTTACTCCACAAACAACACCCTTGACTCCACCAGTTAGGAAATCAAAAGATGAAATGCATAGGAAAATCAACAAAAGCATGTCTCTGTCTCTGTCTGTCAGTCTCTCTGTCTCTCTCTGTGTGTCTATGTGTGTGTCTCTCTGTCTGTGTGTGTCTGTCTCTGTCTCTGTGTGTCTCTGTGTTTGTCTGTGTCTCTGTGAGT
>NW_006399786.1:14867379-14872824 GCF_000299155.1 Elephantulus edwardii | reverse complement strand
TGTATATATATGTAATTTGACTTTATTATTTATCCAATTAGGAAATTAGGATTGGAATTCTCTGCTTATAAATAATAATTTCCAGTTAGCTCATAACCATATTTGGACATTGACAAATATTATATAATATTACATTACCAGGAAAATTAGTGTCATCTTATACAATGACGTGTTCGGCAATTTTGTTTTCAGATATTTATTATAGTACTCAGATTTTGCTCTGGGATGATTTTGTTTTTGTTATGTGTCATTGGGTAGTCTGTAACTCCTAGCGACCCTATATAAAACAGCTCTGAACCGTGCTCTATCCTGAAACAGTCTCACTTACCCCAACACACTTGTCCTTATATCACCAGTCACTGTGTCAATCTATCTCATCTGTGTTTTTCCTCTCCTCTGTTGTCCCTCCACTCTTCCAAGCATGATGTCCTTCTCCAAGGACTGATTCCTCCCAGTAAAGTGCTCAAATTAGGTGTGACAGAGCTTCACAATCCTTTCCTCCAAGGACAAGCTTGGTTTCACCTTTTACAAGACAAATTTATTTGTTCTCATGACTGTCCATGGTATGTTTAATACTCTTCTCCAGCGGCAATACCCAAAGGCATTGATTCTTCTTTTATCATTGTTATACACTGTCTAGCTCTCTGATGCACAACATGTATTTGTGAAGATCATGACCTACATGAGGCATACCTTAGTCTCTAGACTGACATCGTTGCTCTTTAGTACTTTGGAAAGGTCCCTGACAGCAAATCATCTTTCATTTCCTGACTGCTGGTTGTAAGAGTGTTGATTATAGAACCAGGCAAGATGAAATTGTTAACCTCAATTTCTTCACTATCCATCGTGGTGCTGCCAATTGACCCAGAGGTGAGAATCTTTGTCTTCTTGATGTTCAGTTCCAATCTATATTGAAGAGTATACAGTCCTTGACCTTCCACAGCAAACACCTCAGTTTCAGCAGGTAAGGTTGTATTATTTGCATAACAAAAGTTGTTGATGAGTCTTCCTCCAATCTTGATGAAACACTCCCTCTCATAAAGTCCAGCCTTCGGAATGATCGGTTCTGCCTACATATTGAAAAGGTATGGAGAAAAGACACATTCCTGACACACTCCTTTCCTGAATTTGAACCATGCAGTGTTTCTTTGCTCTGTTCTGTAGACTACCTTCTAGTCCAAGAATAGGCTTCACATGAGCACACAGTCTCTGAGATTGCCATTCTTCTCAAGGTTAGCCACAATTTGTTGTGATTTAACTAGTCAAATGTCTTTAGCCATAACTGATAGAAACACAGACAGATATTTCTCTGGGTTTTTTCTCTTTTATTTTTTTTTCAAGGTGAATTTTTTTTCTCCTTTAATTCCAGTATGAACTTGGCACGAGAATTAAATAGCAGCCGTTACTTTCATAAGTAAATAAGCAATAGAATTAACAGCATAATTGGGTTCACTAACAAAATCTGAAATAACCAAAGAAGATTCCAAACCCCACTGTGACGGAATTGATTCCAATTCATAGCAACTTTACAGGACAGAGTAGAACTCCTAAATAAGGGAGTCCATGCTTATAAACTTTTACAGATGCAAGACAAGTTGAGGGTTGGTGGTTTTGGGATTTTGTTTTTTTTGTTTTGTTTTGTTTTTAACCACTGTATTGTCAAGACTGCCTGTAGAAGATTGCTATTCTTGTTGTAGTCATGTACCTTTGAATCAGAACTGAATCATCACTGATCTTCCCCTTGTTTTTCCAAGGCAGTAAATCACACCTATGCTTTCTCATCCTTCCTGAGAAACAGTTTGGTGGGTTTGAACTGAATTTCTTTGGTTTGGCAGCACACCTCTTTATCACCAAGCCACCAGAGTATACTAAGAATTTATTTCTGAGAGTCAAGGATTTAACATGAGTTTGAGAACTTTCTCTGACTTGAGCATTTTATCAGTTTGAACTTTCAACTATTGGACTGATTTTCATAGCAAACTTCTACCAGAGTTTTGAGTTTTGCCAATAGGAGGCAGTGTTCATCCTTTTCTCCTGGAGTTGTTGGTAGACCTAGAGGCTAGAGGCTGTTTAATCCACTGGAACTCTTTAATAAAGAGAGCTAGAGTAAGTCCATTTTAGACCTTTTGTTCTCTCTCTCTCTCTTTTTTTTTTCTTTTTTCAGCTGTGAGCTGGTTTCTTTTTAATATTATGATCCCTGATTTGGTGAAAACACTTTTTACTTGGAGAGGTACTGGATATTTTGGAGCCTATAAGCAGACAAATTTAGATTTTAGAAGATTGTTGTTGTTGTTGCTGCTGCTGTTAGATGAGGTCAAGTCCAGTATGAGTCATAGCCACTCTATTAACAACACTTCTGAAACCTGCCCAGTACCATTCTTCCCAGTACCATTCCTTTTTTTTTCTCCCAGTACCATTAATATCATCTCTGATACTGTAGAACCCATTGCTGCAGTTACTGTGTCACTCCATTTCATACAAGAGTCTTGCTGTTTGGGTTTTTGTGGGTTTTTAAATTATTTTTATTTTATTTTATTTTTTTAAATAATTTTAATGAACATTTACAGAGAATTTGGATTTCCCTTCATTCATAGCTGCACTTCTCTCCCCGCCCAGCCCTCTCCCCCCACCCCCCAGTTCGCTCCTGTCTTTCAAAAGTAAAAGACAGACTCCCTCCCTGGTACACAATCCCCCTGCACCCCTCCCACTGCCCCAAGTACATTCCACTATGCAACCTTAATTGTGGACTCTTTGATAACCATAATACCCTATCATACATGGCTTTTAAATTATTCAGTCCCTCATCTGTTTCAGAGCAGTATTTTCAATATGGATTGAAGCACAACATTAAGAAAAAGATTCTCACCATTGGGCCGATTGACAGTATCTTGATAGATTGTAAGAGATTAATATTGTTCACAGCTTTAGTTTGCTTGGCTCCACAATCAACACTCTTGGTGCCAGCAGCCAGGAAATTAAAAGACAAATTGTATTGTGAAAGTCAGCTGTCAGGGACCTCTCCAAGTACTGAACTACAATTTCAGTGTGGAGACTAAGGTGATCCTGATCCAGGTCATAGTCATTTCAGTTATTTGCTATGCATCAGAAAGCTGAACAATAACTAGGGATTTTAGAAGGAGAATTGATCCCTTTAAGCTGTGGTGCTGAAGAAGAGTATTGAACATACCATGAACTTCTAGGAGAATATACAGGTTTATCCTAGAGAGGATCAGAACAGGATAAGGAAATAAGGATTGGAGATAAGGATCCTGAAGCTTCATCTGACATTTTTTGGATATGTTGCAAGGAGGAACTGGTCCTTGGAGAGGACCTCATGCTTGGGAGGGTGGAGGGGAAGCATAAGAGAGGAAGAGCCTTGATGAGATGGATTGATTCAATGTCTAGGTTATTGAGGATAGGTGTGTCAAAAACAATAGGAATGGCACAGGTTAGAGCAGGATTTAGGCTGTTGAACATAAGTACTCGACAGCACATAACAAAAACATTTTGTAGAAGATGATATTGCCCTAAGGTCATTATTTACACTTATCTACAAACTTTTGGGTCAGATGCTTTAGTTAAATTATTAGTTTCTTTTACTTACATTCTTAAAATTTCTCAACTTTATAACACTTTCTTTTCTGATTATTATTCAAAAGATTTCTTGAAAAATGTTCTATTTCTATTTTTAATACTGGTTTATTTACAAAGTTCATATACATTCTTTTTCACAGGGGTTTTTTCCCCATTTCCTTTATTCCCCCATCTCTCATCATATTGTGTGACCTTATGATTATGACCCCCCCCCCGATACTCCCTCCTTCCTCAACCCCCTACTCCCCTCCCCCCACCTTGGACCCTTATACTCATTCCACAATAATGGTTTTATACAATGTTTGTCCTTATGGGGCTAAGATCACTTAGTATAAGGTTCATTCTGCAGTCCCTCTTAAGTTATGTAGTAGTTTACAAAATCATTGGTCCTGAGTGTTGTAGTATTATATCATGTGAATATACCATAATTTCTCAATCCATTCGATTTTGGTCGGGCATTTGACTGTTTCCATCTTTGAATGGTGAATAATACTGCTATGAACATTGGTGTACAAATCTCCATTTGTTCCTCAGTTCTAATTTTCTCAGGGTATGTTCCAAGGACTGGAATAGTTGAGTCATGTGTAATTTCTATGTTCAGTTTTTTGAGGAAATACAAAACTGCCTTCCAGAGTGGTTGTACCATTTTACAATCCCAGCAACAATGTGGAAGAGTTCCTATTGTGCCACATCCTCTCCAACATTTATTACTAGCTGTCTTGTTAAACTTTGTGACTGCTACTGGAGTGAATTGGCATCTCATTGTGAATTTAAGTTGTATCTCTCTTACTTCCAGTGAATTTGAGCATTTCTTGACTTGTCTGTTGGTCATACAAATGTCTTTCTATGTGAAAAGTCCTTTGTGCATTTCTCTTCTAAATTCTGAGATGGCTATCAAATATGCAATATTAGTACTTTCTACATTATTTTCTGTTGTTGTTATGTGTCACAAAGTTGATGCATAGCTGACCTCCCAGCAGGTTTTCAGAGGCTACAAATAGAAAGGAAGAAAAATGCCTGTCTCCTGATGGAGCACCTGTTTATTTGAATCAGTATACCTTTAGATTAGTAGAGCAACTCTTAAACATCTGGTCACCAGAGTCAGCTCATTTTCTTATGTTTTTATTAGGTACCATGGAATTGACTATTGTTCATAGCAACCCTATGAGAAACAGGTCCTGAACTTTACTGCATCATGCTCATAATTTCTGTCATGTTCAAGCCCGTTGTGTTCTATGAACAAAGGGCCTAATGTCTTTCAATAGCTACCATTGTTTCTCCAAGTTTATAGGGTTTCCAGAGGCATGTGGTTTAGGAAGTGGATCCCACTCCCCCTTCCAAACCTGTTTGACAACTGGGAGCTCCACCAAACACTGTCCACAATGGGAAACCATTATGGTTTTTGATAAACCCATGGCACAAGGTTCAGCACAACAGCAAACCCAAATTACGTCATATAGAACATTGACAAAGACTGTTGTACAAAACGGAAGAATGTTCCTCCAGATATAATAGCACTAGTCTCATTTAGCAGTGGTTAAGTGTTGCCAAGTCAAATACAACTCAGAGTAAGCTTTGCACAAAAGATCTGAACTCTGTTCTATAATTATCATCATTTCTATACATATTTAAAAGAGTTTGTAGAGTTTCCAGAGGCATCTAGTTTAGGAAGTCAATGTCACTCCTGCTTTTTCCAACATGAATCAATCTGGAAGCTCATCCAAACATTGTATATAATTGGTAACCATTATGGTATTTGAAGACTATGGAACAGTGTTCAGCATCACAATAATTCCCAGTTGTTCAGTACAGCAAGTAGACAAATGATTGTTGTGTCTTTTAAAGAATATT
>NW_006399786.1:14865919-14867249 GCF_000299155.1 Elephantulus edwardii | reverse complement strand
ATAAAATAATTTCTAAATTAACAGAATTTTAAAGCCTCAGCCTTGAGCAGGTCTCTGCCCTTAGTCTAAGGCTCAAGAACCACCCACTTTTGAGGGAAAATAAGAATGTTAACACACAACAAACACGCCCCCAGAAACTGCCCTTACTGGACTGCCACCAAGATGAGACTGCAATCGAGACACTAGCCAGCCAGCCAACTCCCCAGTTGAGGGAGACTCCAAGGCCCAAAGCTCCAGGCCAGCCCACAGACCCATCACCTCATTATCAATTTTAAAGCCACATCCTCGAGCAGGCCTCCACCCTTAGTCTAATGTTCAAGGGACACCCACAGGTTAAATAAATATGGAGAAAGGATACAGCCCTGAAGTACACTTGTCCATATTTTAAACTATGTAGTGTTTCCTTGCTCTCTTCATAAAATAGCTTGGTCTTGGTTTGGGTTTGGTGATGTTAACCTAAAATCTGGCTTTTTCTTTTCCTTTTTTTTAACCAATATGATTATCCCTCAGTGCTCTCCAGCTACCTAAATTTCAGGCACATGGTCTTGCAAATCACCAATAACCATGGGACTAGAATAAGAAAAAGAATGCTTCCCACATTAGGTAGCAAGACTTAAGGTATGCAAAACTTGTGGCAACAAAGATTTGAGGGAGACTGGAACAAGACCCTAGTAGTGGAGAGACTGTGGCATTGTTGTGGAGAAACTTTAGCAAGGTGTAAGCAAAGGCGCCCTGAGATAAAGGCCACACAGTTAAAGGGCTTTACTGCTGTTGCCAGAATCTTGAAGGAGAAGCTGACATATAACTGCTCTGAGACAAACCTTGATTAATGATTTTGATTGACTCTCTCTCTGCTCTCTCTCCCTCATTCTATTTCTCCTCCTCCTCCTCCTCTTCCTCCTCTTCTTCTTCTTCTTCTTTTCTCTCTCTCTCTCTCTCTCTCTCTCTGCCACCTTCTCATTCAAAGAGAATGCTTTTCATGACCACTTAACTGATAAATAAGTAGAAAAGCTCTGTGGCTTATCCTAGAACAAATTTTATGTAAAAAGATATGCATCTTTGACTCTTATACTGCTGTGGATGTTATGATCACAATACTAAATTCTGTTTAAATCATAGCTTTTTCACAGGGGCATAGAGAATTAATTTGCTTTTACTTGTTGTTGTTGTTATGTGCCGTCGAGTCGCCTGCGACTCATAACGACCCTATGTACAACAGCCCTAAACTCCGCTCTGTCCTGTGCCAATCACACTGTCTCTGACACTCCCATCCCAATTATCCCAGTCACTGAATCAATCCACCTCATAGAGAGCCTTCCTCTCCTGCGCC
>NW_006399786.1:14860271-14862194 GCF_000299155.1 Elephantulus edwardii | reverse complement strand
AAAAGTTGGTAAAAATCTTCAATCTCCTCTTCCTTGGTTCTGGTTGTTGGTGCATATATTTGAATGATAGTGGTATTCACTGGACTTCCTTGTATGTGTATAGATATTATCCTGTCACTGACAATATTGTACTTCAAGATAGATCTAGTTAAGACAAAAAAAATATAAATTTTATGGTCACTTTTTGTTGTATATTCTCCTTAGAAAAGTAATATAAGACTAGTTTAATCTAAATCAGTGATATTATGATTGTATAGAAAACTTTTTTCCTAAACATTAAATAAAAAAATCAAGTATACTTTTGAAAATTAAGAAATTTTATTAAATATAACTTTCTTAAATATCAGAACATTTTCTTAAATCCAGGATGCTCCTCCTTTTAGTGTAAATGTTTTCCCTAAAGCAAATTATTTTTCTCTCATCTCTCACCTCTCTTCTCTTTTTAAGTTAATTTTAATAAACGTTTACAGAGACTTAGGCTTTCTAGTAATTTATAGTTGCACTTTTCTCCCGTACCCACCCCCAATTCACTCTTCTCCTTGAAAAGTAAAAGAAAAATTTTCATTGTTATGCAGTCCCTCCCTCCAAGTCCACTCCGCTATACAGCCTTCATTATGGATTTCTGTAATGACAAGAATACCTATTCATATATCATATGTTTCAATGCAATATACATCATTCTTCCCCTTCTTTTCTGTCTTCCCTCAACCCCGATGTCAGTCAGATTTTATAAGAGTCTCCCTATGCAATATTTGTTCTTTTGTGACTGAGATACTACACTCAGCATAATGTCCTCCAGGATCATCCATTTTGCATATTATTTCATGAGTTCCTTGATAGTATTCCATTGTGTGAATATACCAGAACTTCTCTATCCATTCATTTGTTGATATGCACTTGGGTTGTTTCCAGCTCTTTGCCAGTGTGAATAAAGCTGCAATAAATATGGGCACACATATATCTGCTTGGGTGGCAGTTATGGTTTCTTGAGGGTAAATTCACAGTAGTGGAATTGCTGGGTCTAGTGGTATCTTTATTTGCAGCTTTTTGAGAAACAGCCTTCCATTGTGGTTGCACCATTTTACATTTCCACCAGCAATGAATAAGGGTTCCAGTTTCTCCACAACCTCCCCAGGAATTGGTGTTTGCTGTTCTGTTAAATGTTGCTATTCTTACTGGGGTGAGATGATATCTCATAGTTGTTTTGATTTGCATCTCTCTTAGCGGTAGCGATTTTGAACTTTTCTTCATGTATTTGTTTGCCATCTGAATGTCTTCTTTTGTGAAGTGTCTGATCATATTCTGTGCCCATTTTATCAATTGGATTATTTACCTTTATCTTGTTGTGGTGCTTGAATATTTTATAAATTCTAGATATAAGTCCTTGTCAGACATGCCATAACCAAATATTTTTTTCCCAATCTGTGGATTCTATTTTTATGACAGACACATAGATTAATGGAATAGAATTGAGAATCCAGCCCATCTACCTATGGTAAACTGATTTTTGACAAGGAGATAAAATCAGTTAAATAGGGAAATGATAGTCTTTTTTAACAAATGGTGCTGGCAAAATTGGAAAACTATATGCAGAAAACTCAAGCAAGATCCACACCTCACTCTATACACAAAAACCAATTCAAAGTGGATTATGGACCTAGGACTAAAACCAAGCACTATAAGCTTTATTAGAGAAAAGCCTTTAAGAACTCTAGAAGTCCTAATCCACAACATAAACAGTCTTCCAAACATCCTGGAAAATCTACAGTCAGGAGAGGATAAAACAGATGAGTGGGACCTTCTAAGAATTAAATCCCCCCCAAAAAATAGAATTAACTCCCTATGCAAATCTAAAATCTTTTCCAACAGGATAAAAAGGGAAATCTCTTTTCTCTCTCTCTCTCTCTGTTATTTTATTTTTTT
>NW_006399786.1:14855133-14859459 GCF_000299155.1 Elephantulus edwardii | reverse complement strand
GCTAGGGATTTTGAACATTTCTTCATGTGCTTGTTAGCCATCTAAGTGTCTTCTTCAGTGGAGTGTCTGTTCATATCCTGTGCCCATTTTTCTATTGGATTATTTCCCTTTATCTTGTTGTGGTGCTCAAGTATTTTATAAATTCTGGATATAAGTCTCTTATCTATATGTCATTACCAAATACTTTTTCCCAGTCTATGGCTTCCCTTTTTACCCTGTTGGAGAAGTTTTTGGATATGCATAGGGATTTGATTCTTAGAAGGTCCCATTCATCTATTTTATCTTCTCCTGGCTGTAGGCTTTTCAGGATACTTGGAAGACTGTTTATGTTGTGGATTAGGACTTGTAGCATTCTTCAAGCTTTTCTTTAATGAAGCTTATAGTTCTTGGTTTTAGTCCTAGGTCCATGATCCACCTTGAGTTGGTTTTTGTATATGGAGTGAGATATGAATCTTGCTTGAGTCTTTTGCAAATACTTTTCCAATTTTGCCAACACCATTTGTTAAAAAGAGTGTCTTTCCCCCACTTAACTGATTTCATCTCCTCGTCAAAAATTAGTTGACCATAGATATATAATAGGCTGATCTACAGGTTCTCAACTCTATTCCATTGATCTATGTGTCTGTCATTGTACCAGTTTCATGCTGTCTTAACCACCATGGCAGTGTGTAAGGATTTGAAATCAGGAAGTGAGATACCTCCTACCTTTCTTCTATTTTTAAGAGTGCATATATATAAAAAAAAACAACCCACAAAACAACCCCACAACTAAAAAACGTATTAAATAAAATTCCTTCTTTCAAATTGAAAAGGGGCATTTTGGTAATGCCTTACTTGTTTACTTTTTCAAATTATGAGCTTCATAATGAAAAAGAATATCTTTTAAATGGTCTTTCAGAACCATAAAAAACTTAAATAGCTACTATACTACTCTATCTTCCAATTTGATAAGATTCAAACTTTCCCACTTTAATGCATATATGGGTCAAATAACATGTATACATCATATGATAAAATCCAGGAAGAGAAACCACCAGTCTAAACTTTCTTTATGTTCTACATATATTCTATTTTATCCCATAGGCAAATGCTTTCCTGTAAGGAGCAGTATTATACTTCATAGTTGCTTTCTTATTCTAATAAAAAATAAGAATAACACAACAGTACTACAACATAAAATAATACCCATTCTTTTTCATAAAGAAATAGGTTAGTCATAAATTTTTGAACTTATTTTATTTTTATATAACTCTCATTTCGACTTAACTCTTTCTCATACTCTTTTGTTACATAAAGATGAATAATGTATATTTTCATTTTGCCCTTTTATAATGGATAAATGTTATATAACCACAGAAATTAATTAATTAACAAACATGGAAGTATATGTGAAATTATAATAAATGTGGTATTAATGAGTTATATTAGCAAAAATAATTCCATAGTTAATTAAAAAGAAATTAATAAATATTATGACATTAAGGTTTCATTTATACATAAAATTAGGATAAAAATTTAAAATTGCACCTTCTTTCCCCCTAATACCTGCTTGCTGAAACTGAGGAGAACTTGAAGTGCTTGCTGCAGAAGGTCAAGGACTGTAGCCTCATATATGGATTGAAGCTCAACATCAAGAAAACAAAGATTCTCACCACTTGGCCAATTGACAGCATCAGTATGGATAGTGAAGAGATTGAGATAGTTAATAGTTTTCATTTACTTGGCTTCACAATCAACACTCTTGCTAACAGCAGCCAGGAAATCAAGAGACAAATTGCATTGGGAAAGTCGGCTGTGAGGGACCTCTCAAGATTACTGAAGAGCAATGACATCAAGCTGCAGACTAAGGTGCACCTGATCTAGGATATAGTCTTTGTAATTACATGCTATGCATCAGAGAGATGGACAGTGAATAGGGATGATAGAGAGCGAATTGATGCCTTTGAGCTGTGGTGCTGGAGAAGAATGTTGAATGTACCATGGACTGCTAGGAAAACAAACAGGTTTGTCCTGGAGAGGGTGAAGCCAGAATGCTCCTTAGAGTTAGCGATTCTGAAGCTTTGTCTGACATATTTGGGCATGTTGCAAGGAGGGACTGGTCCTTGGAGAGGGACATCATGTTTGGGAGAGTGGAATGACGGCATAGGAGAGGAAGACCTTCGAAGAGATGGATCGATTCTGTGAGTGGAGTGGTGGGAATGAGTGTGTTTGAGATGGTGAGGTTGGCACAGGATAGAATGGTGTTTCGGATTCTTGTACATAGGGTCACTATGAGTCATAAGCGATTCGATAGCACATAACAACAACAACAACAACGGCTATCATTATTGAAAAGAACTATAATTTATCCTTCTTAACTCCTTTCAGCATTATGAGTCATCAAAATACTTTTTGTTTATGTGAATAAAACTAAAAATCTCTAATTTATTAATGTTCACACTTAAGCTTTAATGAAATTCCTATTTTTCCTGATTTTTTTCTTTTTAATCATAATTAGGGTAGTGTATCTTCTTTTTTTGGGAGCTGTGGTGGCTTAATTATAAGGAATCACACTGTTAATAAATAGGCTTGAATTCACTATCTGCTATATAGTAAAAAAAAAAAAATAGAAGCAGGAGTGGCACCCGCTTCCTAAATAACATGCCTCCAGAAACTTTATGAACTTTGGTAAATGTCCATGGTTGTACAGGGATTGCAGGCCTTTTGCTCATAGGGTTGCTATGAGTCATGCTCAACTTGAAGGTCATCAACACAACAACAACATATAAAAAGAAAGATGGGAAATCTCCTTTAATGTGATTCATGCCTTTAGAAATCCAATAAGGGGTCAGCTTTGAGTTTGTTTTGACTTGAGGACACATAACAAAAACATTTTCTTTGTATATGTTCTTGGGTTTTCTAAACATTTTCATTCCATTTCAGACAAAGGAAAATTTAAATTAAATTAAAAAATTCTTTTATTTATTTGGCTATGCTCCAGTAAATATCTGTCACAATCAGATTGAAATGTCCATTACAGAAATCAACAAAATTATTTCAGGAGATGTCACTTCTCTGAGTGAGCTATAAATCTTTTATAAGGTCAGGCTGTTAAAAGACATATGTGCATAGAGAGAGAAAAAAATTCTCACAACTGGACCAATAACCAACATTATGATAAAGAAATTACTGAAGTTGTTAAAGATTTCATTTTACTTTGATCCATAGACAATGTCCACGGAGGTAGCAGTCAGTAAACCAAAAAAGGTTTTTTGCATATTTGAGGATTTTTTCCTTTCCAAATAAACTTGCCTTTTCTATCTCTTTGAAAAATTAATTTGGTAACTGTCTTGGGATTACATGAAACAAGTAGTTTGTTTTTGGTAAAATTGCTATTTTCACTATATTGAGTATTCCTGTACAGAAACAGGGAACATTTCCCCATCCATTTAGGTCTCTGTCTCTTTTCAATCTATATGTGGAACAGATAATTTGGGAAGCTGAATCAGGATCAGAGGAAGACTCATCAAAATCTGTGTTATGTACATGACACAACCTTGCTTATCCAAACTTCAGGAAGACCTAAAAATGTTGTTACAGAAGGACAAAGAAAGAAGTATTCAATATCAGTTGAAGCTCAACATGAAGAAATCAAAGATTCTCACCACTCGGCCAATTGACAGCAGCACCATAATAGATGGAGAAAAGATTGAGAAAATTGACAATTTTATCCTGCTCAGTTCCACAATTAAAACTCTAGGCATCAGTAGACAAGAAATCAAAAGATGAGTTGCATTAGGAAAATATGCTGTCAGGACCTCTCCAGAATTGTGAAGAGGACTGATGTCGGTACGGAAACTTAATGCACCTGATTCAGGCCATGATCTTCACAATAACGTGCTATGTATCAGAGAGGTAGACAATGACTAAGGATTACAGAATGATTCCTTTGAGTTGTAATTCTGGATACGAGTACTGAACATACCATTAACTATGAAGAAAATAAACATATTTGTCCCAGAATAGGTGAATCTAAGTTAATCTTTGGAGGCAAGGATTCTGTAGCTGTGACATACTTCAGAAATGTTGCCAGAAGATACTACTCCATGTAGAAGAACATGGAAGGATGTAAGGACAACACAGGAGTAGAAGAACCTAGAGGAGATGGATTGACACAGTAACTGGGCTAATGAGGGCTAGGTCTTTTGGAGACAAAGATTGGTTCAAGGTAGGGCAAGGTTAAAGGCTATTGTGCATGTTGTTGTTGTTATGTGCCGTCGAGTCGTTTCCGACTCATAGCGACCCTATGCACAACAGCCCTAAACCCTGCTCTATCCTGTGCCAACC